>NW_021883979.1:0-690 GCF_006229205.1 Suricata suricatta
AACTTCGGCTCAGGTCATGAGTTCACGGTTCGTGGGTTCAAGCCCTGCCTGGGGCTCTGTGCTGACAGCTCAGAGCCTGGAGCCTGCTTTGGATTCTGTGTCTCCCTCTCTCTCTGCCCCTTCCCCGCCTCAAGCTCTGTCTCCCTCTGTCTCATAAATAAATAAATATTTTTTTAAGTTAAAAAAAAGAGCTTTCTCTTCTCCCTCATTCACCTAGTTGTTTACTTAAATCCATATGGACTTGTGGGTATTTGCTTTATTTGGTGGGTTATAATCCATCCCACTATCATTATTGCTTTACCCAAGTCGCCCTTCTGATACATAGGTATGCCAAATTTCAGACACAGGTCTGACGGGGACCAAGGCCAGCGGTGTTTCTAGCACGTCACCCAGGCCCCTTGCTCTGAGGAACTCTTCCCAGTCGGCCCTCCCCCTCCTTGACCCATTCCCAGCTAGTACCCACTGTCTTCTCCGTAGCATGCCGGGTTACTAAGTGACAATGCCCTCTGGGCCCAACTCCCCCCAGGATGTGCACATAGTAGGTGCTCACTGCCAGTTTGCCAAATTAACTTCAAGTCCTGACTTTTTCTCAAGATGGAAAGAGGAAGGAGAAGCGCTCCGTAACAAGAACAGCGTGTAGAGAAGACAACACACACCCTCAGTGTACGGCCATACACTTGCCAGTCAACC
>NW_021883980.1:0-1476 GCF_006229205.1 Suricata suricatta
CTAATCTCGGTGCACCCCATTTTCCTTCCTCCCTCCAGGGGTCCTGTCTCCCAGCTTTATCTCCTTAGGGGCCCAGGGGCTCAGGCTTAGAGCTTCTCAGCTGTAAAAACCAAAGGATTTTGACTCCACGTCTCCGCGAGAATTTCCTCAGCAACTATGGCCTCAGGCTACGGGGCCGGTGTCCCAGCCCTTACCTCGTCAAGACTCCAGGGCTTCCTGGTGTCTGGCTGGGGGAGTCCTGGCCCCTGCCCCTACCCCCCTGGACCCAGGAGTCCCTGCCCCCGGGGCCCTCCAGGCTGGGCCCCCTCCTCACCTGCCCGGCAGGTGCTCTCAGGCGGCGGCGGCTGGCGAGGGGCCCAGCTCGCTCTCTGCTCTCTTCTGGGTTCCCAGCGGGCCGTCCTTCCTGCCCCGGCCGGGCCACCCCGCCTCCGCATACCTGAGCACTCAGCTGGCACACACCTGGGCGGGGCTGGCAGAGGGACCCGGGCTGGGGGTGGGGGAGCCCGAGGAGCCTCGAGCTGGGACCGCTCGGTCACAACAACACTAGAACACGGACAGGGCTCGCCTCAAATCCTCCTTCCGCTTCTCGTGACACCTGTGGGAGGTCAGAGGTCTGATTTCACCTGTTGGTGGTTCAGAGCGGCCACTGTGGAAGGGCTGGGGTCTGAACCCCCCGGGCCGGTGTCTGTGCCTGCCCTGTGCACCTGCTGTCCAGGGTTCTGCCTCCAGGAGCCCTTGGCCCCCACCCCTCCCTTGGCCTCTCCCTGTAGAAATTCCCCCCAGTAATCCCCCCTGCCCCCGGCCCGGATGTTAACCAGGTGCTCAGGCTTGAGCTCTCGCTTGGACGAGCTTCCCCCGGCCGTGGCCCTCGCTAACCGAGCCGCACACGCCCGCAGTCTCTCCCCCAAACCCAGGGAGGGGAGGGCTGTGGGTCTCCACTTCACAGAGGAGGAAACTGAGCTAACGAGGCGAAGAGACTCGCCCAGGGTCACACTTGCAGGGAGAGGACGAGAGCAGCAATCGCCAAAGCCGGAGCTGGAGAGCAGGGGGAGGGGGGCAGGCTCCCTTTTAGCCTTTCCCCGTTATCAACGACTTCCACCTGGGTCCTCCATCACTCTGCCCCTGCCCCTACCCCTGCCCCCCTCCCCCCTCGTCCAGTCTCCACGCAGGGAGGCTGAAGAAACCCAGGTCAGCTCACATTACCCCCTGCTCCTGACGCTTCAGGGGCTCCCTGTTTCTGGGATAAAAGCTGAGGTCTGCAAAGTCTTAAGGGGCAGCATTCAAACCTCCTGTCCCCCTCCATCACTTGGCTCCAGCACACCGGGCTCTTTCCTGCTCCTTGAGCACTGAGAACCGGCTCTACCCCAGGGCCTTTGCACTTGCTGTGCCCTCTGCCTGGAATGCCTCTTCCCGCACATATCTTCATGGCTGGTTCCCTCACCTCCTTCAGGTCTTTGCTCGGATGCCACCATCTCC
>NW_021883981.1:0-690 GCF_006229205.1 Suricata suricatta
CAGTCTTGCCTCTTTTCAACAGAAAGTGGTCTTCTGCTCCGTCAAGGAAGCGCTGGAGGTGGACTGGAGCAGTGACAAAGCGAAGGCAGCTCTGAAGCGCACAACTTCGGATTACTTTCTCCTTCAAGGTGAGGGCTCTGTGCAGAGCTTCCGGGGGACGCCGTGTGCTCGGATCTCTGCCGCGGTGGCCGTGCAGTCTGGCAGGTGCATGTTCACCCCAAGTCGAGCTTCTCGCAAGCTGGTTCTCAGTGGCCAGTGAGAACCTCCAGGTGGATGGGGATGCGGCCCCGCCTTGATCGCTGGTAAGGCTCAGCAGTTCTCAGGGAGACTGAGGTAGATCCTGTCGTTTGTATTTGTAAAATTTGCAAAGCAGTTTTGGTTGCGTTTGGACAGCCTCCGGTCTCCCTTTCTCCAGGGCTGGGTAAGGAGCCGTGTCCCCATCTCCTTCCTTCTCTTTGTGCAGACTCCAGGAACACCCCTAGCCCATGTCACCACAGATGTGGCTGTTTGTGACAGCGACACTAAATTCCTCACTCCCAGGCACTGTGTATATTGATTCAAATGGAAATACATAAAGCTGTATAAAACTTCCTTAATAAACTGAAGATCGGAGGGGGCTAGGGTTTATGTTTTCACTAGCTAGGAATGAAGCTTTTTCCGTATTAACCAGTGGTGTCCGCCAGATCGGGG
>NW_021883982.1:0-690 GCF_006229205.1 Suricata suricatta
GGGGGAGGAGGAGAGAGAGAGAAAGAGACAGAATCCTAAGCAGGCTCCAGGCTCCAAGGTGTCAGCACAGAGCTTGATGCCGGACTCAACCCCACAATCGGCGAGATCATGACCAGAGCCTACACTGGACTCTCAACCAACTGAACCACCCAGGTGCTCTATAAACTGTCCTCACTTCTGACACCAACAAGTTTGGCAGTTTCCCCAATGACCCTCCTGTTAGGTAATTTGCTGGAATTTAAAGAAAAAAACTTACTTAAAGCCATTATACTCATGGTTACAGGGTTTATCATGGGGGAAAGATGCAAATTAGTGTAAGGCTAAACCAAACAGACGCCATGACAGGCCTTCAGTTTCCCCTCTGAACTAGAAGGCCTAAGTTTCAGTTTCCCCAAAACTATCAGGCGGTTACACATTGCCTAGAGCAAGAGAGACCACCTTGAGGTATCCAATCAGGAAAGGCCAGCTACCTCTCCCCACATTCCTTAAGGTGAGGCCTGCAGATAGGAACTTTAGATAGGACCCTGTTATCTAATGTTAAAGTTAACCCATCAGTCACCGAACAAGACCCTGGACTTGCTCTGTAATTGGTTAATTTCAAAACTACTCTAAATACTATGATTGGATCCCGCCAAAAGTAACGAATGCTCTAAACAAAATGTATGGTTAAAGTCGCTGCCAATGCTGTTA
>NW_021883983.1:0-690 GCF_006229205.1 Suricata suricatta
GGGGGAGGAGGAGAGAGAGAGAAAGAGACAGAATCCTAAGCAGGCTCCAGGCTCCAAGGTGTCAGCACAGAGCTTGATGCCGGACTCAACCCCACGATCGGCGAGATCATGACCAGAGCCTACACTGGACTCTCAACCAACTGAACCACCCAGGTGCTCTATAAACTGTCCTCACTTCTGACACCAACAAGTTTGGCAGTTTCCCCAATGACCCTCCTGTTAGGTAATTTGCTGGAATTTAAAGAAAAAAACTTACTTAAAGCCATTATACTCATGGTTACAGGGTTTATCATGGGGGAAGGATGCAAATTAGTGTAAGGCTAAACCAAACAGACGCCATGACAGGCCTTCAGTTTCCCCTCTGAACTAGAAGGCCTAAGTTTCAGTTTCCCCAAAACTATCAGGCGGTTACACATTGCCTAGAGCAAGAGAGACCACCTTGAGGTATCCAATCAGGAAAGGCCAGCTACCTCTCCCCACATTCCTTAAGGTGAGGCCTGCACATAGGAACTTTAGATAGGACCCTGTTATCTAATGTTAAAGTTAACCCATCAGTCACCGAACAAGACCCTGGACTTGCTCTGTAATTGGTTAATTTCAAAACTACTCTAAATACTATGATTGGATCCCGCCAAAAGTAACGAATGCTCTAAACAAAATGTATGGTTAAAGTCGCTGCCAATGCTGTTA
>NW_021883984.1:0-690 GCF_006229205.1 Suricata suricatta
CATCTTAATTCACAAAATCCTATTCTGCTTTGCTAGAATAAGTATTTTTATCCTATTTTATTACAAGCATGGCATAAGCACAAAACTATAATTGATAGAGGAAAGTGTTCTTAGACAAACTTTCTGAGTATTTAAGCAATAACAAAAATGCTATGTAGAAACATTTTTTTCATTCTAAATAACTTTTAGGACAATCATTTAACACTAGTATTCTTAGATTATTTTAATATGATACTGAATTTACTAGCACATACTAATTGACACTTATTTTACCTCCTTGGGATGAGACTTAATTTAATTTTTAGATATTAATATTATTAACTAATATTAGAAATGAAATCTTCAATTCTGTTATGCATTAGAATCGTGTGACATGCCAGTATTTGAGAATGCCAAAGCCAAAAGCAATGGCACGTGGTTTAAACTCAATGACAAGCTGGACTATGAATGCCACGATGGATACAAAAGCCAAGATGGCCGCGCAGGTTCAATCGTGTGTGGTAACGATGGTTGGTCTCCTAAACCAATATGTTATGGTAAGTACCATTTTTCCAGGTATTTTGTTTCAGGATTAACAAAATGAACAAAACGTGTTTCAGATATCCCACTTTGGGGGCACCTAGGTGGCTCAGTTGATTAAGCATTAGACTTTAGCTCAAGTCATGCTTTCACAGCTCTGGGTTCCAGCCC
>NW_021883985.1:0-690 GCF_006229205.1 Suricata suricatta
AAAAAAATTAATGGGGGAGCCTGGGTGGCTCAGTAAGTTAAGCGTCTGACTTAGGCTAGGTCATGATCTTGTAGTTTCGTGAGTTTGATCCCTGCATTGGGCTCTGTGAGCTGACAGCTCAGAGCCTGGAGTCTGCTTCGAATTCTCTGTCTCCATCTCTCTCTCTCTCTGCACCCCCGTCAAAAAAAAATAAACGTTAAAAAAAATGAATGAGTTCACCTCACCAACAAACACAATGATATTTCAGCTCAGAGACAGGATTGTTAGGTTGTCAGTTGACCTCAAATAAAAGCTTTCAGATTCCATTCTCCCTGAACCTTTCCTGACATACCTGCTGAGCTCTGAGACTCACCTGGATCAGGTCTCTGAGGGGGAGGTCTCCATGTGGAAGTCTGAATTCCTCCCTGTTGGTTGATAATGGAGAGCAAGCTCTATTTCCAGAACAGGAGGGAGTGAAGCATTGGTCCCCAAGCCAGATTTAAGAACTCAAATGCAAAAACCATATCTCCTCCAGCTTCAGGTAGAACATGTTCAGGGGCTTCAGCCGAAGAGATATTTACAGCTCTTATGTTTGCTGCGTCTGACACAGCAAAATGTGTCTGAAATGCTAAACACATTTCCCATTATTACTGCAATCCCTGAGCCCATTTCCCCATGGGAACTTATCTGGACAGAATGTAATATTTTTTT
>NW_021883986.1:0-690 GCF_006229205.1 Suricata suricatta
ATGTTAAGCATCTTTCCATGCGTCTTTTAATCATCAGGATGCCTTGTTTGCAAGAGGGTATATTCATGTCTACTGAAACAGAAATATGTGCAAAAGTTGAACAAACTTATAACCAGCAAAGATATTGAATCAGTAATGAAAAACATCTCAACAAACAAGAGTCTTGGGCCAGATCACATCTCAGGGGAATTCTACCAAATATTTAAAGAAGAGCTAATACTTATTTTTCTCAAAATGCTTCAAAAAAGAGAATTAGAAGAAAAGCTTCCAGGCTCATTCCATGAAGCCAGCATTACCTTAATTCCAAAACTAGACAGAGACTTTACTAAAAAGAAGAATTACAGGCCAATATTTCTGGTGAACACCGATTTAAACATTCTCAACAAAGTACTAGCAAATTGAATTTAAGAGTATATTAAAAGAATTATTCACCATGATCGAGTGGAATTTACTGCTGGGCTGCAGGGCTGATTCAATATTTTATTTCATTTTTTAAAAATAGGCTATTGTCAAATTGGTTTCCATAAAACACCCAGTGCTCTTCCTCACAAGTGCCCTCCTCCATTACCACCACCTCCTTTCCCTTTTCCCCTCCCCCTTCAACCCTCAGTTCGACTTCAGTATTCAATAGTCTCTCAGGTTTTGTGTTCCTCTCTCTTCCCAACTCTATTTTCTTCTTCTCCTCCCCCT
>NW_021883987.1:0-690 GCF_006229205.1 Suricata suricatta
GGGGGGGGGGGGCGGAGTGGGTGGCTCTACTGGGAAGGAGACTCAGAGGAGGAACACGAGGTTATTGGGGCTGAAATCACTTGGGACAGTGCAGTGTGCCCAGCCCCCCATAGCCACCCCAACCTCGGTCTCCCAGGGTCTGAGGCTTGAGTGATGTGAAAAAACAGACCTGGGGTTTGCGCTGGGAGTTGTGCAGGGGGCTGGGGTGCCCGTAGATAGAACGATGGGTATTAATTTCCTGTTGCTGCTATAGCAAATCACCCCAAACTTAGCGGCTTAACGCAACACAGATTTGTTCTCTCATGGCTCTGCAGGTCAGGAGTCCGAGATCAGTTTCACTGGGTGAAAGTCAAGGTGGGGGCTGGAAGGGGAGAATCTTTCGCTTCCAGGGGCTGCCTGCGCACCTGGGCTCATGGCTCCATCCTCTCCCTTCCAAGCTCACCTCTGTTTTCTGCGGCTGCCTCCACGTGGCTTTGTCCTACCCTGTCATCCCCCCTCTGCTGCCTCCCTCTTAGAAGGACACTTGTGCTTACGTGTAGGGCCAACCAGGGTGACTCAGGATAATCCGTCTCAAGATCCTTAACACAATCTTATCTGTAAACTCCCTTTTGCGCTATAAGGTAACATTCACAGGTTCCAGGGATTAGGACCTGGGTATCTTCGGGGCCATTACCCGGCCTACCACGTGGC
>NW_021883988.1:0-690 GCF_006229205.1 Suricata suricatta
TATATATATATATATATATATATATATGTATATCCTCCTCTTTATCCATTCATCTATTGATGGACACTTGGGCTGCTTCCATATTTTGGCTAGTATAAGTGATGCTGCAGTAAACACAAGGATGCATATATATTTGTGAATTAGTATTTTCCATAGTGGCCACACAGTTTGCATTCCCACAAACAGTGCACGAAGGTCCCCATTTCTCCACATCCTCGCCAACACTTATTGTATCTTATGCTTTTGATTTTAGCCATTGTAACTGGTATGAGATAATATCTCAGTGTAGTTTTGATTTGCATTTCCCTGATGTTGAGTAATGCTGAGCATCTTTTCATTTTGGAGATCCATTTAGCAGGTACTTTTTTGAAATCTTACTACACAAGTGCCTGAATGATTCATATTAATTTAAAATAAATGTTACTGAAAGATTCCAGTTAAAAAGTTTTTTTTTAATGTTCAGGAAAGTGAATTCATTCTTCACTCTTTAAAATGGTAGCTTTTATGTGTGAAAATATTTTAATGTTACAAGTTCATGGATCAACCACTTTATTAACGTTTTTAAGTATGATTTTATTGAGGTATGATTGGGAAGAAAAATATATTTTCTAAAAGTTTGAAATGCACTGTTCTAATTCAATCCCTAGTTTACAGGTAGGGAACCCAAGACACAGTGAAAAGAAGAATCTA
>NW_021883989.1:0-690 GCF_006229205.1 Suricata suricatta
ATGTGTTAACCAGGGGCACCTGTATGGCTCAGTCAGTTAAGTGTCTGACTTTGGCTCAGGTCATGATCTCACAGTTCACGAGTTCGAGCCCTATGTTGGGCTCTGTGTTAACAGCTCAGAACCTGGAACCTGCTTCAGATTCTGTGCCTCCTTCTCTCTCTACCCTTGCCCTGCTCGTGTTCTATCGCCTCTCTCTCTCTCTCTCTCCTTCTCTTTCAAAAATAAATAATAACATTAAAATATTTTTAAAAATACATGTGTTAATCAACTGATCATGTTATCAGTTGTATGTGAGGCTTCCAGTCAACAGTAGGCTATTAGCAGTTATGTTTTTGTGGAGTAAAAGTTATACATGAATTTTTGACCATGCAGGGGGTCAGTACCTCTAACTTTTGTGTTTTTCAAGGGTCAACTACAGTTGAATTTTTATAAATGAGTGTGTTTCAATTTTTAACAAACCATAATATCATCATCTTTTATTAAGGGTAACATAAAACCCTTATACTTAGAGGTATATTATATGTACCAGACACCAACACACAAATAAAATCAACAGGGTTGGACATAGCTAATCATTGTAAATCATCTGTACTTTAGAATCCTGCATTATAAATCACACTGCATTTGCAGAGACCTCTCCAATCTTCCTCATTCTTTGACGCTGTATTCATAGAGATCAGACCTAAGTGA
>NW_021883990.1:0-690 GCF_006229205.1 Suricata suricatta
TCACCAGAACACTCAGCAAGGTGAATGTTATTAGTATCCCTATCTTAAAGAGGAAGAAACCGAGGGTCAGAGAAGCTAAGTAACTTGCCTGGAACCACACAGAAGGAGATGGCAGAGCCTGGGTTTCCTCATGTATGAGATGGAGACGAGTGTAGCATAAATGCCTCAGAGCATTTATGTGATGGTTAAAGGGATGGATTATTCAGAATTTAGAGCAGGTCCTGATGAATAGGAAGCTCTATTCAAATGCTTCCTATTTTGTTATTGTTGGTTTTTCCATCGCTTTTTCCCAACTTCCTTCCCTCCTTCCCTAGTTCCTCCCTCCTTTCTTCCCACCTTCCTTTCTCTTTTCTTCCTAGAATTTAAGGGTACTTCCAAGAACACTCAAGGGATAATAAGAAGCATTTAAGTGACTTGGTCAAGGTCACATACAAGTAAGTGGTTCACAAAAACAAGAGTTGGCCATTTAAACAATTTGGAGTTTTTCAAAAGGGCTTATATTTGTCATGGGCTAGCAGGGAAATGTAAATGGGGAAGACCCACCAGCTGTAGCCTCATTCTAACTTCTTAGATGATGTCATGAAACAGGTCTGCACACGTGTGTGAGTGCACACACAAGGGCTCATGCGTGCACACGCACACACTGATAGGAACACACACACACACACACACACACACACACACACACAC
>NW_021883991.1:0-3975 GCF_006229205.1 Suricata suricatta
CCCACCACTGTCAATAATAAAAGATAATCCAAAAAATATGTTCATATATTCCTGTATATGTTCAGGTTTCTCTGCACGTAGCCTCATTCTTTCTTTAGTCCATAACGTTATTCATTGGTGATGATTCATATATGCATATGTCACAACCTATTTCAAGATATGCATACTTGGCTCCTTTTTGGAGGCCTGAGTTTGGGATTTACTGCCATCCATAGAATTTCATGAAACAGCAATATTTGACGTGCATGGCATGTTATATCAAAATACCTCCTTAGGAACAGGCTATCTTTCCACAGGATAAATTTGAAGAGGACCAAGGGAATCCCGTAGGTCTGTAGAGAGGATTTCCTTCCTAAGGAAGAGCAGGTGCCTGCACCTTCCCTATACCAACCACTCTGTAGGGAGTGCTCCCCTGTTTCTCTGCAGATCTGTGCAGCTAGAATGCAGAGCAACTACCTGTTGGCCATCCAGTGACACTTACAGTAAGAGGGATTATGGATGCCACAGGGTGATCCTCACCCAAAACACCATCCAGGCAATCTTTGTGTGACCTGAGTCATAGTATGTTCCCTTTCTCTGGCCCCCAATCCAGGCCCTATACACCACCTGATTACGATCTTATCATGTCTGAAAAACCATAATAATATGGCAGTTTCCCTAATATTTATTTTATTCATGTCATGAGGATGCTGTTTTACATTCTTAATGTCCCTCACCTTCTGTAATGCATTTATTCTGCAGATAACGTTGTCAGTTTTGTAGGGCTCCTTTGAGGGTTCATACAGAAGAATTGTTTAATATCATCTATAAGATTTTATAAAAGATAAACTATTATGACAAAGTGTTTTTGGTTTTATCATATATGTGGAAACTGTGTTCGATGATATTCATGTTTTATCTGATATCATCCATTACAAACAGAGGCCCTGAGGGGCAGCCAGAATTCTCTTTGGAATTTGAGTTTCGGTCCAACTCACTGAGTCATATTTTGCCTTTATCAATTGTAATGTAGAAAACTTCTTGCTTCACTACAAAGGAAACAATCAACAAACTAATAGGCAACCAACAGAATGGGAAAAGATAGTTGCAAATGGCATATTGGATAATGGGATACTATCCAAAATCTATAAGGAACTCAACCACACTCCACACCTGAAAAACAAATAATCCAGTGAAGAAATGGGAGGAAGACATGAATAGACACTTCTCCAAAGAGGAATTCCAGATGGCAAACAGACACATGAAACAATGCTCAGTGTCACTCATCCTCAGGGAAATACAAATCAACACCACACTGAGATACCATGTCATGCCCGTTACAGTGACTAAAATGAACAGATCAGGAGACTATCGATGCTGGCGAGGATGTGGAAATCTGGGCACCCTCTTACACGGTTGGTGAGAATGCACACTGGTGCAGCATCTCTGGGAAACATATGGATGTTCCTTAAAAAATTAACAATAGAACTCCTATGACCCAGGAAGAGCATTGCTAGGAATTTCCCCAAGGGATACAGGATTGCTGAGGCCTAGGGGCACTTGTACCCCAATTCATAGCACCACTTTCAACAATGGCCAAATTATGGAAAGAGCATAAATGTCCATCAACTGTTGAAGTGATCAAGAAGATATGGTTTACACATACAGTGAATTAGTTCACGACAATAAGAAAGAATGAAATCTGGCCATAGTTAGCAATGTGGATGGTACTCGAGGGTGTTATGCTAAGTGAAATAACTTAGGCAGAGCAAGACACATACAAATTGTGGAGAGTCATATGTGGAAGAGGAGAAACATAACAGAGGATATAGGGGAGGGGAAGTGGAAAAAATTGTTACAGAGAGGAGAAAGGCAAACCAAAGAGACTCTTAAATACAGAGAACTGATTGAGGGTTGATGGAGGTAGGGCAGAGGGGAAATGGGTGACGGGCATTGAGAAGGGCACTTGTTGGGATTAGCACTTGGTGTTATATGAAAACCAGCCTGAAAATAAAGTATATTAAAATAAAATGAAAACTTTGTTTTTGAAGATTGATTAACTGCACAATGGTGCATTATCTGATGACTGTAAATTTTGTTTACTGAAAAAAGAATGTCGTCATAAAGCTGGCCCTTTTGGTGACAGGCATTGAGAAGGGCACTTGTTGGGATGAGCACTTGGTGTTGTATGAAAACCAGCTTGAAAATAAAGTATATAAAAAGAAAATGAAAACTTTGTTTTTGAAGATTGATTAACTGCAAAGTGGTGCATTATCTGATTACTGTAAATTTTGTTTACTGAAAAACAAATGTCTTCATAAACCTGGCCCTTTTGCTATCTTGTGTGATCTCAGAGAACCTATCCTATTTTCCTCTCTAAATATTTTTTAAACATCTGTTATTTGCACCCAAATGATAAATACCATGCAACCAAAAATGATGTGAATGAAAACATCGGGAAAACCATTGGTCTGTGTGAGACAACACCTCTATTAGCTCGTGTGTGTGTGTGTGTGTTGTGTGTGCGTGCATGTGCACGCACACACCTGTGTGATGCTGATCTCAATTCAGGAACTAAAGGTTGATTTCCACAATTTCTACAGTTTGATATATTATTGATTTTTCTGTGGCTATTTCCCTCATGGCTAGTGTGTGCTGCTCTATGTGCATTTCCCCTAAGATTCTGCTAAATTTAGATGAAAACAACATTAAAACTCATTTACACTGAGTTATTTATTCAAGATCTAAACTCCACTAGTCAATTTGAACTCTTTCAATTACAGAAATGAAATGTCAGGAAAGATATTTTAATTAAGATATCTTATTGATTTTTCGAGGTTTTATAACCAAGTCCTAAAAACTTGGTGGCTTCAGAGAAGAGAACTTTATTCATTCACAGTCTGGAGTCCAGAAGTTACAATCAAGATGCCAGTCAGGCCACAATCCTTCTGAGGCTACATCAGTCTAAGGACTAGGGAAAATATCCCTGTATTTCTTGCCATAGACTTTGGTATCTTCTCTTCCTAGGGTTATGCACTTCTGGAAACTGTTTTTTCCTCCTGTAACTTATATTGTGCACCAGTATTCCTCATTGTCTAATGGGAACTCATCATTGAGTTCACAAGTATTAAGGAATTCTCCTTTCCATTCAAACACATATGGATTTTAAGACTTAAACAGGTGACCATAGAAGAAGGGATGAAAGAGAGAGAGAGAGAGAGAGAGAGAGAGAGAGAGAGAGAGAGAGAGAGAGAGAGATTAACAAACCATCAGGGACGCTTAACTACAGAGAACAAACTTAGCTGTTGGATGGATGTGGGTGGGGCATGGGCTAATGGGTGATGGGAATTAAGGAAGGAACTTGTGGAGAGCTCTGGGGGTTGTATGTAAGGGATGAGTGACTAAATTCTAGTCCTGAAACTAATCTTACTGGACTGTTAAGTAACTAGAATTTAAATAACAATTTGAAATCAAAAAGCAAACAAACAATGGGAGCCTGGAAGGCTCAGTCAATTAAGTTTCTGCCTCTTGATGTCAGCTCAGGTCATCTTTTCACAATTCGTCAGTTCGAGCCCCACATTGGGATATTTTGTAAAGTCTGCACATGTCATTGTGAACATTGACTAATTGGAAATGGAAAACAGCAAGTAAATGCTTATTTTTCAGGAGATCAGTGGGTGGAGAATTATTGGCCCATGTTCATTAAATTGGGTTCCCTTAAGGATCCCCCTCCCATGGGACTGCAGAGAAGATGCTGGAAAGGAGCCTTCTCCCAGCCATAAATGCTTCACCTCCCAAACAGCTGTCACCTGTATCTCAGAGTTAGCTACCATCCCCCATCTGCCAATCTTCTCCACAGGAAGGGTTGGAGGGATGCACAGGGATTTCTAGTCGGTTCCATTACAATCTTAATAGTCAGGTTGGACACGTTAGGAAAACAGTCTCAAATGGGCACTTAGGTAGCCATGTGGTATTTAAGGTCAGGTATGGATGGAT
>NW_021883992.1:0-1476 GCF_006229205.1 Suricata suricatta
AGAGACTGAAAACTGACATGGATTTGTGTTGTACTGTAAAACTGACCATCCCTTAAGTGAAACAATCTAAACACCCTCCAACTTCGCCACCTCTACCCCAACCCCTCTGTGTGTATTCATGCTTTTTAATGAAATAGTAAAATCAAGCCATAATGACCTTAACAGAAAGTACTGATGATTAAGTAGCATGAAATAAAAATTACATAGGGAGCAACAGTCACATATATATGAAGTTAGTCTTATTTATTTCTTGGGAATTAATGAGGAAATGAGGGTAATTAAAGCAGGCAAACATTAGTGTGTGTTCCCCCTCATTGGGCTGTATTCATGATCTATTACTGTGTAGCATTATTATACCCAAAGTCAGTGGTGTTAAATAACCAGCATTTCTTATCTCACACCGTGTCTGTGGGTCAGGGATTCAGAAGACATTAGCTGGGTGGTTCTGGCTCTCGTGAGAGTTAATGGAAGACTTACATGGGGGCCCCTAGCTGTCCTGCTTGCCTTACCCCAGTCCTGGTCAACTATAGAAGTCAGTTGCAGCCACTATCACAGGGGACTATGTAAGAGGCAAGGATCATGCAGGACACATTGGAGGCTGGTCACCACGAGAAAAAAATACTTAACCACGATTATGATTAATGAGAAGGGACTTCCACTGGGTCAGCAGTTCCCAACTTCGGCTGAACACTTGAATCACCCAGAAGTGCTGATGCCTGGGCCTCATTCCACAGGGATTCTAACTGGATTGTGCTGGACCAGGACAGCCATGATGTTCAAAAAGTATCAACACACTCTCCAAGTTATTCTCACATGTAGTCAGGGATACGTACAAATGAATAAAATATTCTTTTTGAGACTAAAGGCCATGTAGCATTTGCCTATCATATCTGACAGCAATGCCTGTTCATTCCTAGGGCAGGGGTTTGGGAGTGCTTTAGAGGTACAAGGGGCATCAGTAATTTATTCACTCGGGAACTGTTGCTGAGTACAGAACCAGTCCGGCTAACTAGGCTTCTTTTCCATCACCTTTATATTCTGTTTGAACTATTTTGTAAAATATTGGTAGAAGCAAGATTAATTAATCAATGCTACTGTGATTTGAACCAGTATTTATTTATGGGGAGCCTGGGTGGCTCAGCCGGGTAAGCTCCGGCTTTGGCTCAGGTCATGATCTCATGGTTTGTGGGTTCAAGCCCCATGTCGGGTTCTGGGCTGACAGCTAGCTCAAAGCCTGGAGCCTGCTTCAGATTCTGTGTCTCCCTCTCTCTCTGACCCTCCCCCACTCATGCTCTGTGTCTGCCTCAATAATAAATAAACATAAAAAAATAAAATAAAATGAACTTGTATGTGTTTCATGACAAATCACAATGTATAATTGGATGAATAGGAGAGTCCTCAGATGAAAAAGAGAATAATAGGAATTACAGTATTTGGTCTGGGGTTAGGCTACCTATTTACTCACACAATAGTTGG
>NW_021883993.1:0-690 GCF_006229205.1 Suricata suricatta
TAGATTCTTCTTTTCACTGTGTCTTGGGTTCCCTACCTGTAAACTAGGGATTGAATTAGAACAGTGCATTTCAAACTTTTAGAAAATATATTTTTCTTCCCAATCATACCTCAATAAAATCATACTTTAAAACGTTAATAAAGTGGTTGATCCATGAACTTGTAACATTAAAATATTTTCACACATAAAAGCTACCATTTTAAAGAGTGAAGAATGAATTCACTTTCCTGAACATTAAAAAAAAACTTTTTAACTGGAATCTTTCAGTAACATTTATTTTAAATTAATATGAATCATTCAGGCACTTGTGTAGTAAGATTTCAAAAAAGTACCTACTAAATGGATCTCCAAAATGAAAAGATGCTCAGCATTACTCAACATCAGGGAAATGCAAATCAAAACTACACTGAGATATTATCTCATACCAGTTACAATGGCTAAAATCAAAAGCATAAGATACAATAAGTGTTGGCGAGGATGTGGAGAAATGGGGACCTTCGTGCACTGTTTGTGGGAATGCAAACTGTGTGGCCACTATGGAAAATACTAATTCACAAATATATATGCATCCTTGTGTTTATTGCAGCATCACTTATACTAGCCAAAATATGGAAGCAGCCCAAGTGTCCATCAATAGATGAATGGATAAAGAGGAGGATATACATATATATATATATATATATATATATA
>NW_021883994.1:0-690 GCF_006229205.1 Suricata suricatta
TACCTTTTGGCTAAAAAGATGAGGTTGGAATTCATCATCTGTATAAAACACTTTTCTCATGAGATTCCAGATAGTATTGCACTTGGAAAATTCAAGAGCTATCAGAAGGTCTCCAGCTTCTGCCAGCCATTTTTTTTTTAGCGTTTTATTATAATTAAGATTCTCTCTCCTCTCTTCCCTTTCATTCATTCACTGCAGAACAGCTACAACGTTCCATGCACAACACTAGAAATATTGGGTCATATAAGGTCTGGTCCCTGCCCCCCTAGGAGCTCATAGTTGAAAAAAACACAGACATATGAGTCCTAAATCAGCAGTATGTTATGGGGTCTAGAATGGAGTCAAGATTAGGTCAGGATAAATAAGGGTTGCAAAGGATGGAGATGTTATCCAATGGCCATGGAAAACCTTCATGGAAGATAGGAGCTTTGAGCTGGAGAGTGAAAGATGAGTAGATGTCCATCAATTAGAATAGATCGAGGGATTATTATAAAGGATTATTATAAGGGTCAATTTTGCCACCATGGACAATTCAAGTGTGTGTGGCATGTATGAGAAAAGTTGGTCGGGTCATAGCATTTATTCATGATCATGCTGGAAAGCACAATCAGTAGTTACCGTCAGAACACTAGTTTTTGAATTTGAAAATGGGAGAGAATACATGTTTGACAAAAATCGACTTCCCCATCA
>NW_021883995.1:0-690 GCF_006229205.1 Suricata suricatta
TTGTTTTTCTCTATGACCTATTTCATTGAGCATAATACTCTTTAGATCCATTCATGTTTTCACAAATGGCAAGGTCTGATTCTTTTACTGGCCGCACAGTAATCCAGGGTGCATATACCACGTCTTCTTTATCCCTTTATCCATCGAAGAACACTTGGGCTGCCTCCCCTAGGCCAACATTTGGATAATGGATCCCAGGAGGGTGC
This sequence comes from Suricata suricatta, assembly GCF_006229205.1. Lineage (NCBI taxonomy): Eukaryota > Metazoa > Chordata > Mammalia > Carnivora > Herpestidae > Suricata > Suricata suricatta. The sequence goes on from NW_021883995.1 coordinate 207, forward strand.
TATGCAGGACACTCAGGTGTTAGTTTAGGTTTCTGGCCTTGGAACTGTGGGCTAATAGCTTGGTGCACATTTGTTGACAATCTAGTTCCAAAGTCCTTTCAAAGTGCTCAGTGATGGTCCTGAGCTCAGTCAGACTGGTGGCCTCCCCTCCTATTTTCTTCCTTTGTTTCAATTCACTAATCTCAGGAGATAATCCATTTACAAACAGTTGCGGGACTTCATTCATTGTATAAAATCCAGAATGCCACAGGAAGAGAGTTTCCCCACCGGTTTCAAAGTCGGCTGCAGACTCGTCTTTCTTGCTGCAGGTTTGAATAATAGACCAACCAGTTGTAGGCAGGGAAGTCTCTAGGAATGGTTTTTAAAAGATCAGTAACTATTCTATGAACCTTTTCTGGTCCACGAGGACCAAATCATGATCTTGAATATCATCTTCAGGGTTACACGATTTTTTAAAATGTTTATTTATTATTGAGGCAGAAAC
>NW_021883996.1:0-690 GCF_006229205.1 Suricata suricatta
GAGAGAGAGAGAGACAGAGTGTGAACAGGGGAGGGGCAAGGAGAGAGGGAGACACAGAATCCGAAGCAGACTCTTGGCTCTCAGCTGTCTGCACAGAGTCTGATACAGGCTCGAACTTACGAACCACAAGAGCATGACCTGAGCTGAAGTTAGACACTTAACTGATTGGGCCACCCAAGACCCCTGGAAAAGTTTTAATTAACTTCCTCTGCTTCTCTGTTCTTGGTAAAAATTTCCAAATGACTTGCAGAGCTATTTGAGTTATTGCTTAGTAAACCATCACTTTAATCAAAAGGGAAAAAAAGGGTGCTGGTCATTGGTCCTATGGATACATAATTTTGCACTTGCTCGTTTAAGAAACACATTAAGAATGTTATATTTTATATTTTCCATGCACATCTATGGAGTGCATACATATCAAATACTATGTTCTGCTCTATAAAGTATACAAGGAGATCCCTATACCTAGTTGGTTCTCCTTCAATCATATTTTTCAATTTATTATTTTCACATTGAGACTTATTTAGTGTTTTCTAGAAGATAGACTTCTGTTTTTCTCTTCTCTGGTATTAAATGCATCCTTTTTTTTTAATTGTTTTTTTTTTAACTTTTTTTTGAATATAATACAATTTACTTTTTTTAACATATGCAATTATTTTCCATCATTTACAATACAGTAGTTACAATGAC
>NW_021883997.1:0-690 GCF_006229205.1 Suricata suricatta
AAAAAAAAAAACTAGGAGGGGTGTTAAGTTCAAGTCCAAAAGCCTGAGAATGGAGGGGGGCGATCAGTGGTACAAATCCAGTCCAAGTCCAGATACCGGAGAACCAGAAGCAAATGTCCAAGGACAAGAGACTCGAGACCAAGCCAAAAAAACCCCAAACGTGCCTTTCCTCTCCCTTTTAGTTCTTTTCAGGGCCTCCAACAGATTGCATGATGCCCAGAAATCCAAGGGCAATCTTCTTTACTCACTTGACCAATTTTAATGATAATCTCTTCTGGAAACACCCTACAGACATATTCATAAATAATGTTTCATCAGCCATTTGGGCATCCCTTAGGCCAGCCAAACTGACACGTAAAATTGACCATCACAAGGCCCCACAACAGTCTTATGAGGAATGTAGGACTCACAATCCCAAATATAAGGAGACCAACCTGAAGCAAGTCAATGAACTATTACAGAGTCTAGTGGAAGGCCGCAGAGTTAGGTCTCAATATTTACTAAATTGAACATTGCTTTAAAGTGAATTAAACTAGCAACTTATTTTTTTCTATAAGTGAAGGAATGTATCAGTGTGTCACAGTCAAAAAGCTTTAAAAAGGAAAATATTTAATAAATACATATACAGTATATAAACATTTTGAAATCCCATGGCTAAATATAAGAGTCAAAGAAAGTACATTTTATTTA
>NW_021883998.1:0-690 GCF_006229205.1 Suricata suricatta
GCCCCTCCCCCTCTCATGCTCTGTCTCTCTCTGTATCAAAAATAAGTAAAACATTAAAAAAAATTAAAAAAAAAAGAGAGACCAACAAGATATCTAAACACAGACAACTCACTTAACTGTGAAATTGGTTGCATAATGGTTAATATGTATGCATCCACATGTAATCATGCATAGGAACGGGGAGAATAAACAAAAGATAAGGGTGAGAAATAGGCTACCCTTATGTCTGCATTTAGGGAAAGAAACCATGTGTAAATACGGTAACTCCCAGCATTCCTAACTAGGTATATACTTTTTCAGGTTTTCTTTCTTTTAACTTTGGATTGAAACTAATGAATAACTTAACTAGGTTCTGAGTCAGTTGAGAAATAAGATAACTAATGGATTCTCAAGGCCATTTAAATATTTTTTATGTCTTTATTTTATTTTGAGAGACAGAGACAGAGTGAGCTATGGAGGGGCAGAGGGAGAGGGAGACACAGAATCTGAAGCAGGTTCCATCCAGGCTTTGAGCTGTCAGCACAGACCCTGACGCGTGACTCTGGCCCATGGACTGAGATCGTGATCTGAGCTGAAGTCAGACGCTTAACCGAGGGAGCCACCCAGGCATCCCTCTTAAGGCCATTTAAACATTGTTGATACTGGCTCTAGGCTCCTGGGTGGCTCCCTCGGTTAAGCAGCCAACTTCGG
>NW_021883999.1:0-690 GCF_006229205.1 Suricata suricatta
CAAGTAAATGTGAGCGGCGTTGGTTGTCATTTTCGTGGTTGTGTTTAAATGCAGCTTCTTTATATAGGTAGGTAGGGTTGAGCTTATCAAGATTAGAGATTTAAAACTGGTATAACTGGATTCGGATTTGAGTTCGAATTGTGCTCCCCTCGAACTAATGCATAGTCTTGAGCAAATTATTTAGTTTCCCCAGAGTCTCGGCCTTCTGAGACCTGTGTACCTGGGGGCCTGCTTACCTCCTTCTGGCAGCGGGAGGCGGGCTGTCCCATGGGCATCTCAGCCTCAGCATATCCAAAACCAAACTCCGGATCCTCCCCTCTCCCTCCCACACATGACCCTGCCACCATTTGGACTCCGGAAGCTTCTGTCCTTCCAGATACTTGGGATCATAACGTGTTTCCCCTCTTTTCTCACACTTGGGTCTGATCCCATCCTTTTTGCTCTTAGTATTAATCTAGAATCCACCCACTTTCCACCTCCCTGACGCCCTGCACCCATCAGCTACTAACTACCTCCACCAGTGCAGTTGCCTCCTCCCTGACCTCCTGCGTCCTCCCACAGCAGCCAGAGGGCGCCAGTGAGCACCCAAGTCTGGGCGCACCCCTCTCCTTGGAGCCTTCAGTGTGTCCCATCTCACCGCAAGAAAAGCTCTAATCCTCTTTGTGGCCCACAGGGCCCTGCAAGATCTGT
>NW_021884000.1:0-690 GCF_006229205.1 Suricata suricatta
GCAGGTGCCCTTGAGCCCCGGGGGCCCAGCCACGCTGGGGAGGGCCGGGGACGCGAGCAGTGAGCCGCTCTGTGCCGTGTGGGGTGGGCCGGCGTGACCGCGCTCTGAGCTGCTTCCCGCGGCAGGGCCCTCGAGGGAGGCTGGGGGAGCGACTCGGTGGGGCGCAGAGATGACTGCTAAACAAAGTGAAATAAAGAAAAAAGGTACATGGCAAAGAGCAAAGTGGCACTGGGTTTCTCCATAGGCAGGCGGGGGTGGGGGGCACCTGCAGGTGCGGCTGCCTGTGACGGAGGAGCAGGCGGGGGCTGGGCAAGGAGCCCTGGGCCGTGCGAGGAGACGTGGACTTGATCCCAAAGGCTGTGGGCGCTGCTATGGTCTGGCCCTCCTTTGACCCCTAATGCGAGGTCTGTTGTCTTTTCTCTTCCCGAGATGCCCACAGCCAGGGTGGATCGGCCCTGCTTGCTTGCGGTGGAGTGTGGCTGGCAGACCCCCCTCACCCTGAGAGACTTCCACCCTCGGGGGTCTGTGGAGCCCCTCAGCCTGGGCGCTGAACTGCTGAGTGCTGGCCGTGGTTGCGGGATCGGGAGGGAAGGCCTGGCCTCGCCCTGCCGTGTTTCTCTTGTGGGGAGCGAGGGGAGCGGCCCCTCTGGCCCTTTCTCTTAGCCCGGAGATCACGGCGGACTTCTCCCA
>NW_021884001.1:0-690 GCF_006229205.1 Suricata suricatta
TGGCCCCCACCGCGGGCACACCGAGCCCGGGGCCTGCCCCTCCCCCACACCTCTATGTCGGGCTGGAGCAGGAAAGGATGGAAGGAAGGACTTCCCCTCACGTTGACGGGAGAGAGTGAAAACAAATCTGGGGCACCTGGTGGCTCAGTCAGTTAAGTGTCCAACTCGATTTCAGTTCAGATCATGTGGGATCAAGCCCCAAGGCGGGCTCTGCATGGACAGCGTGGAGTCCCCTTGGGATTCTCTTCTCTTCTCTCCCCCCCCACCACTCTCTCTCTCTCTCCCTCTCTCCCCCTCACCCACTTGTGCTTTCTCTCTCAAAATAAATAAACTTTAAAGAATAAAACAATAAGACCACAAATCTGAGGTGCTCCCAAGGTCGGATCCCGTGTTTGTGGCCAGAGGCAGGGACACGTGCAGTGGGGAGCTGGCCACTCACCAGTGGGGTCCCAGTCACTGAGGTCAACACATCAGATGCAGAAAGAGTCGGTGCACAGCGAGAAGGGACAGATCTTTCAGAAGCCAAAGGGACCAGCTATCCAAGCGTCTTGGAAATAGTGAGGAGGCTTTGGGGCCTTCTTGTGAATGTGCCCCTTGCTGAGCCAACAAAGGCAGAGGCAGAGAAAGAGGAAGAAGGGAAAAAGAAACAGGACAAGCACTGGATTCTCCTTCATCCACCCGTCTGCTTTT
>NW_021884002.1:0-690 GCF_006229205.1 Suricata suricatta
CTTCCTGAATACTATACGTGTTTCTATTCTACCCCCCAGAATATGAGACTCTGGGCCAGCATGGCTTGGTGACAAGAGCCTAGGTTCCATAGCAGAAAGACAAGGGGACATCATTTGTTATCTGTGACCTGGAACAGGTTTCTAATGTCTATAAGCCTCAGGTTCCTCAGTGGTTAATAATAAGATCATATTTGCAAGTTGTGATGGGAATTGAAAACGTGTAAATACCTAGCAAAAGACCCACCATATGGTACATGCTCAATAAATGGCAACGACACCAACACTAACACCAGTAATGATTCCTATTATTCATTTATTCACCAAATATTTATGGATATTTGCTCAGTGCTGGGTAGTGATTTGACCCTAGAGACATGGCGGTGATGAAAGTAGACAGCTGTTGCCCTCAAAGTTGTCATTCCCAAGAAGGAAAACCAAGAATAATCGTGTGAAAAATATTTAAGAGAGCGTTAAATACAAGCTGATTATGTTATTCTCAGTCACCACAATTCTTTTTAGTGAAGGATACACATCCACAATGAAAAGTCACATTTTCTTGTTATTTTCTTGGTTTAAAAAATGACCTAACAAAAATCTACTGAGGGAGGGCTCTTGATCTTGGGGTTGTTAAGTTCAACCCTCATGTTGAGTGTAGAGCTTACAGAAAGAAAAGAAAAGAAAAGAAAAGAA
>NW_021884003.1:0-1476 GCF_006229205.1 Suricata suricatta
ATGTGCTCCAACACAATAGTAGAGAAAAGATCGTCCTCTGCAATTGTGCAAGAAAACTGTGTACAAGAGACCAAATTATACATTAGGGTTATTGGCTGGACTTGAGAATTAAATTAGCATAAGACATATTGACAGGAGAAAAGCATATAGATGTATTTAATATAAATATTACATGACATGGGAGTGCTCATAAGAAAATGAAGATCTCAAGATGTGAGAGGCCCTAATTTTTTTTTATATGCACGTTTGAACAAAGAGAAACAACTGTGGAAGAGTAACTAAAATAGACGGGAAAGGTGAAGAAAAATAAAAATTATTTTATTTCATTTTTTAAATACTTAAGTCAAGAGAGAGTGGGGGAGGGGCATAAAGAGAAAGAATCTTAAGCAAGCTCTGGGCTGACAACACAGACTCCAGCCTAAGGCTCAATTTCACAACCCTGAGATCATGACCTGAGCTGAAATCAAGAGTCAGATGCTTAACAGACTGAGCCACTTAGGGACCCCAAGATTTATTTTAAAGAGAGAAGCTAAGAGCAATTTCAAAACTTACTACAAGCTGACAGTAATGAAGACAGTGAGGTACTGGCATAAAGATGGACATAAAGATGAATAGAATAGAATGAAGAGAAGCCAGAAATAAATCTTTACACTATGGTTTTGGTAGGTAGGGTAAGGTCTCCCCAGAATGCCCATGTTCTAATCCCTGGAATCCATGAATATGCTAGATTACATGGAAGTGGAAATTAAGATTACAAATCACTTGACTTTAAAATAGATTATCCTGATTTTCTCACCACCTCTGTGATGTTTGCCATCATTGGACCTTCTACATGACAGTCCTTCACAGTTCTTATAATCATTTTCAAAACTTTTTACTGCCTATTGGCTGTGATATGTATAGAAGGTATATGTTAAACATACCCTCATTTGTTCTTAAGTACAGAATTTTTAGTTTCTTTTTTATGATGTAATAACCACAAAATGATGGTAGATTTAAATAATTTTTTATTTTTATTTTATATATTTTTTCATTTGGGCCATATCACCCCCACCCTAAACAAAAAAAAAATACAAATAAACACACCAAAAATAGAAGGTAATGGACAAGTTTCTGTATGTATAAAGTCATGCTGTATTTCAAGAGAGCAATTGATCACAATTTGCTTCATGAATCTCAAGATGTGGAAATGGTGGCATGGTGATTGATTTAGAAAATGTTGCCAATACAGACAACAAAGAAAAAACTATACAACTAAATGGGAAAAAAAACACATCATAGATTTTTCAGCGTTGAGAATCCACATTTGTATTTCAAGATAATATATTTAGAAAAAGTAGAGGAAAAAACGTTATGTAAATTCCTCCTTTTTCTCTAGCTTAATGAATATCATTTTTTCAGTGAAACCTCTTTGTATGTTCTACATGTTATGCATAAGTGTACATTGGGGCACCTGGGTGGCTCAGTCAGTTGAGC
>NW_021884004.1:0-690 GCF_006229205.1 Suricata suricatta
TCTTTTAATGTGTTAAAAATATCTTTCTTAAGAGCAACGTTACTATGCATTTTACAATTGCTGGGCAGCAGAGATGGGGGTTTTTTCTTTAAGGATTTCTTGAGAAGGGATCATGTTTCAAGTCCTTCTGATACTGTCTAACAGAAATAATGAGATAAAAAGTAGTCACAAGCAGATGAAATATTTCTCTAGTGCCGCTTATTATGGAAATGATTTCTGGGGTCCCTGATGAAATCTGCTCCTTTTGCTTCTTTTCCTGGCGAATCCTGTGATTAGATCCAAGGCCACTTTAAGACCAAATGAAAAAAACACACACAAGTCCCACAGATCTCTCTGGAAAGGTTTCCAGAAGTCCTAGTCATCCAATTCACTGCCATTTTGCAGAAGGTCTTGGGGACCCCAGATTCTCTTTTCATGGCACCCTTGTGGATACTGATCTTATTGATTTAAAAATTATGGCACTAGAGGGTGCCTGGGTGCCTCAGTCAGTTGAGTATCCAACTCTTGATTTCAGCTCAGTGCACGATCCCAGGATAGTGGGATCAAGCCCTACATCAGGCTTTGCACTGAGTATGGGGACTGCTTAAGATTGTCTCTGTCTTTCACCCCTCTCCCTGACTCGTGCTCTCTCTCTCCCCCGCCACCCCCACTCTCTCTCTCTCCCTCTCTTTCCAAAATTAGAAAAAAAAA
>NW_021884005.1:0-690 GCF_006229205.1 Suricata suricatta
TTTATTTATTTAAAAAAATTTTAATGTTTATTTATTTTTGAGAGAGAGACAGAGCATGAGCAGAGGAGGGACAGAGAGAGGGAGACACAGAATCTGAAACAGGCTCCAGGCTCTGAGGTGTCAGCACAGAGCCCGACGTGGGGCTCGAACCCACAGAGAGTGAGATCATGACCTGAGCCGGAGTCAGGTGCTTACCCAAATGAGCCACCTAGGCGCCCGTAATTGTGCCAATTTTAAAACAGTAACCATTATCACCAAAACTACAGTGAAATTTATAAAACTTTGTTTCGACCTTGACCACTTAAACAATTTTCTAACACTATAAAACAAGATTGGTGATACGTCTTTTTTATGATCTCTTTTCTGAGATTAAAACCTTTGATGTGGAAAATACCTGTTACCGTCTGCTTTTTCAGAGCCTGGTGAATTATTTGAAACTCTGCCCAAGGCAGTCACCTATGCCTTCCGCAGAATTTTACCCTCTCTTCATTTGAATACATAGAGCTCTTTCTTCAGTTTCTAAATTTGTTGATGTGAGGCCAGTCATTCAATTCATTCCAGAATTTTATTGCACTTTCTCCCGTGAGGGAGTCCTTTTAGGGTTGATGATACTTCCATCAAGACGGGATCCTGTTTATGGTTCCGCCAGTGGGGTTGGAGGACATAGGGATCCTGGCTTGTCCCCATGCA
>NW_021884006.1:0-690 GCF_006229205.1 Suricata suricatta
ATGATACTGCCCCTATGGAAAATAGTATTAGTTCCTCAAAAAATTGAAGATAGAATATTTTCCCTGAATTTGTTCAAACCATTTTAAATGATAAGTTACTCAATATTTGTTTCCCTAGTAAATCCTTACCAGATATAAGAAAAAAAATAAAAGACATAATTAGCATACAATCCAACAATTTTATTTCTGGGTATATCGTCGAAAGAATTGAAAGCAGAGACTCAAAGGTAAATTCATACACCCACATTCACAGCAGCAGCATTCATAATAGCCAACAGCTGGGAGCAACCCAAGTGTCCCAACACAGATTAACAGATAAACAGTGTGTGGTATATATGCAAAATAGAATATGAAGATCTCAATTCAAATGCAAACCATGACTCCACGTAATATAAAATACATTCTAAATGTATTTGATGTTAGAAATGAGTAGAAAATGCTGAAGATTTTTACTCAGTGGCCAGTCCCTCAAAATATCCATCTATATGTTAACTCTGAACCATTTGTTCTTTAAACTTTTTTACCAAAAAAATATTCTTTTAGTCCTAAATAATGGGTACTCTTCTAATCTATGAAATGACAGCATTCTTAGCAGGAAAAGAATCCTTCATATTTCTTCTCTGCTTTCTTCTCATCATAACTCCAATTTTGATCACTAGGAGGCAGAAAGATTTTCTCTCAGGAGAGGTA
>NW_021884007.1:0-690 GCF_006229205.1 Suricata suricatta
TCAATAAACAAAAAAAAAATTCATTTCTCTGATGACATATGATGTGGACCATCTTTTAACCCTAGAATCAGTTTGTCAAAATCCACAAAATGATTTGTTGGAAATCGACTGGGATTGCACTGAATCTATAGACCAACTATTGTTTTAATTTGAATTTCTTCTATGATATATTTCTTTGATTCTAAAGTTTACCTGAGAGGCCAAAGACCTAGAATAACCAATACAATATTGAAGGAGAAGAATAAAGTCGGAAGACTGACGCTACCTGACTTGAAACTTGCCATAAAGATACAGTAATCAAGACAGGGTGGTGTTTGCAAAAGAACAGACAAAAAGGTTGATGGAATAGAAAAGAGGGCCCAATGAGCTGAAGACCTGAATAGACACTCAACAAAGAAGAAACACAGATGGCAAATAAGCATATGAAAAAAAGTTTGACATACGTCATTAGGGAACTGCGAATTAAAACAACAATGATTTCATTTTTCTACATGTTGCTGTCCAGCTCTCCCAACACCACCTGTTGAAGAGGCTGTCTTTTTTCCATTGGACACTCTTTCCTGCTTTGTCAAAGATTAGTTGGCCATATACTTGTGGGTCCAGTTCTGGGCTCTCTATTCTATTCCATTGGTCTATGTGCCTGTTTTTGTGCCAATACCATACTGTCTTGATGATGACAGATTTGTAGTA
>NW_021884008.1:0-690 GCF_006229205.1 Suricata suricatta
ATGGCAATAAAGAGGGTACAAAGCCCTGTGGAAAAGAACAAAGAAAACAAAGCCCCTGAGAAAATCTAAAGAATAATCAAATATTAGGTGAAAGCTCAGGATAATGAGAGAACATTCTTTCAAAGAGAGAAATTCTCTTCTGATCTTGCATTAGTACTTGATTTCCATCCTTTTTCTTTTCTTTTGTGGGTTTTTTTTTTTCATGACATCTTGCTCATTTCTCATAGGTCAGAATTATATTCTTTAACACTCATGGGCTTTCTAATTAACAGAGGATGGACCCAGAACTGAGATGCTAGAAGCGGGAAGAATAGCCTCCTTATAATTGTAGGTGGATGTACCAAACAAAACAGCAGGAGAAACACGATGAAGATGACAATTTAAAGGCATTTTATGGAATTCTATGATCAGAGACCTGGACATGGTGACAAAAATTAAATCCTCAAAGTCTTAGGTTTCACAGATGAAAGACAAGTATGACAACCAGGAATCATATTTGAACTGAACTACCTTAGTTTATATATTTCAGTTCTAAATTCTCTGATGTGCTTTCAGTTACATGAGTATCCAAGGTTAGAGATACCGAGAGTGAATACTTAAATAGTTGGAGCAACATATATGCTTGGCAGAATCACGTTTAAAACTCCAACAATTTATTTTTAAAGTTTATTTTGAGAGAGTATAAGAGAG
>NW_021884009.1:0-690 GCF_006229205.1 Suricata suricatta
TGCAGAGATGAAAAGACATTGCAGGGAGAAGAAACAGCATAAGCAAGACACAGGGTATGTAGAGGTATGTATGTGGTTAGTTTTCTTGAGAAGAACCAAGGATGAATGGAAGATAATAGTTCTGAATATGATTGGAAAAGTTTCTTTAACTAGATTGTAGAGGGCCTTATCCTGGAGCTTTCTGTATTCAAGATTTACCTACAAAGCCCATCTGTTATCAAACGTTAGGTATTTGAATATCTTTCAGGATAGATTAGTGTTGGGAAATTATTTTGGCAGATGTGAAAACTGATTATAAAATGGGTTATATCATCAGTTTTCATATCAAGGACAGTCAGAGAATATTCCTAAGTATATTTGATAATATAGCAAGGATAGAGAATATTCTTACATATATTTGAAATTATAACAGTTCACAAAATACAAATATTTCTTGATGTCAAACACCTAACCACATGAAATGTATAGTTGCTCTGAGGCAACACAGAAATAAGAAGACATAATTTACCAGCAAGAACTCTTTTACTGTGAAAGAAGCTTTTGCTAGTCGTTTGAAAACACAGTTTGCTTTACTAGTACTTTTTCTTGGTGTCTGCCTATAGCCAAAAATCACGCAATTATGCCCAGAATTAATACTTACAAATATGATCACTTGTAAGATTCATTGTTTTTGATAATTTCTCTCCAAGG
>NW_021884010.1:0-690 GCF_006229205.1 Suricata suricatta
GCTACCCTGCTGAGACCTGCTAGGTGTGGGCACCCTGTTAGCCACCAGCTGCCGGCACTGAGGGGGAGGAGCAGCCGTCCTCAAGGGCTCTGAGGTGAGCGGGAGGGAGAGCAACGGATGCGGCTTCCTGTCCAGACAGTCCTTTCTGACATCCAGACCGGCAGGTGAAACCAGGGCAGTCTTACCTCATAGAAAAATTCTTCCTCTGCATTTGCAAACATCAACTCGGCTTTTTCTTGGTTGCTCCACGTCTTCTTGGGATTGTTTTTTCCAGCTTCCACGAACGTCTTGCTAATCAGAAGGTAGAAGGAACACTGTCCGCACGGCTTGTTCGTTCTGTGAGCCTCCGCCAGCTCTTTCCTGAAAGGCGTGAACAGAGGTTTGCCTGCTGAGTCAGGTCAAGTCCACGAACCAGAGCGCAGAGACCACCAGGGAGGCCTCCTCGGTGGGTTCTGTCGTGTCTGACACACGCCTAGCGGCGTTTAGATGCTTCTAAAGCCTGGAGGAGTATTCTTGTAGCCCACTGCACTTTGGACTAACTACAGCAGTGTTTTACAGCAAGTAGTTGGAGGGGTCAGATTACGCTGAACTGTGGATACACAGTAAACAACAGGAGTCTCAAATTCACTTGACATCAACATGTAAGAATCTGGATTTTTAAAAAATGTGGGGGCGCCTACATGGCTAAGT
>NW_021884011.1:0-690 GCF_006229205.1 Suricata suricatta
AAAAAGGAAACCAAAATGCATAGCTAAACAAAATGTCATTTTCTTAGTTGTATCTTTTGAACATAAAAATCTTTAAATTAATAAAATCTATTTTATCGTTTTTTTTTAATTTCAACACACTTTATCTTTTAATAATATTACAAGTGCATTGTAAACTGGATACCTAAATATAAATGCCTATTGTTTATTGCTAATACAGAGAAATACAAATGATTATTATATGTTGACTTCATAATGCTACTGTCCTGCTAACTTTGCTTTATTACTACAGTGTTTTTTTTCTTTTGATTCCATAGAAATTTCTACAGAGATGATCATGCCCTCTGCCAATAAACATAATTTTATTTTTTTCCTTACTAATTTGATGGCTTCTATTTCTATTTCTCAGTCTATTGCACAGGTTTTCCACGAGTACAAAGCTAATGAATATAAACATTGTTACTTCCTTCTGATTTTAGTGGGAAAGTCACAATTAGAAAGTAATACAATCTCTAATTTGCAGTCTAAAGGAGACTATAAAGTAGATTATAGGCATTCCATAGATGCTCTTCATCAAGTTAAGAAAGATTTCTGCTAATTTCCTAGTTTATTGAAAATTTACTGTAAAGTAAGTTTTGTAAAATGTGGCTTACCGCATTACCTGAAAGCATACATGATTAGTGAGTTAACACGGTGATTATTGTGACTGAT
>NW_021884012.1:0-690 GCF_006229205.1 Suricata suricatta
TTTTACAAGTTTAAAAACTAGGATCATGATTTAGACTTTGGTTAAAGCTCTGTTCGGGCCCGGTATTCTGTTCATCTCAGTTGTCAGGTTGCAAGTCTGGGAATAGGAGACTGGGTTGCTATTCTAATTATTTCAGTATCTTATTCTAAATTTACACATAATTTATATAGTGAATGTAAAAATTCAGTGAGTTCTGAAAGATGTGTACCTAAATGTAACTAGCACCTTAATTAGGATATGGAACATTTCCATTCACTCCAGAAAGTTCCCCATTCACTATCCATTTAATTTACATCCCCAAGAGGTTGGTTCCTATCAACATGGCTGTTTTTGCCTATTGTAGAGCATCATATACATTTATACTGTGTGTATTCCTTTGCGTTTGCTTTTATTTCTGCTCAACATATTGCTGTGAGATTTATCTATGTTGTGTGTAGCAATTGTCTGAAAACATTTGTTGCTCTGTTTCAGCCCATTGTTTATCCTAGCTTCTGCTGAAGGACATTAGGGTTGTTAGAAGTTTGGGATATTATGAATAAAGTTACTTTGACCATTTTTAAACGCTTTTTCGGGGGGGTACCATATAGTTTTCAGTATCTTGGGTGAAAACCTAGAAGTACAATTTCTGGATCTGAAGGAAGGGGTAAATTTAACATTTCTTAAGTATTTGTACCATTTTATGTTTTTTGC
>NW_021884013.1:0-690 GCF_006229205.1 Suricata suricatta
TGGATTCTGTGTCTCCTTCTCTCTCTTCCCCTCCACCACTCATGCTCTGTCTCTCCCTTTCTCTCAAAAACAAACATTAAAAATTCAAAAAAAGTCAGAAATAAAAGCATACTATCCGATATCAAGAATCCCTTTGATGGACTTTTCAATAAGCTGGACATAGCTGAGGAAAGAGTCCATATAATTGAAAATAAGTCAATAAAATTATTCAAACTTAAATATGAGGAAAATATTTTAAAATAATAAAAGAGCACTAGAGCATCCAATATTTGTGAGACAATATGCAACTTGTTAATATACATGTAGCTGGACTTGCAATCAGAGAAAAGAGAGAGAATAAAGCCAAGACATATATGAAGAAATAATGGCCAAGAGTTTCCCAAAATTAATGGAAGACAACAAATCATTGATGTAATAAACACAGAAAAACCTAAGAGTGATAAATAGTAAGAATACGAATGAATTCCTAGAGACATCATACACTGCGGAAAAATAAAGTGATAATCTTGCAGGCACAGAGTGAAAAGGAAACTTTACATACAGAGCAATGAATATAAAAATTACAGTAGAATTCTTATCAGCATCTATGCAAACCAGAAGACAATAGAGTGACATCTTTACTGCACTGAAAAAGGAAATAAATCTTCTAACCCAGAAATGCTTATTTATTTTAAGAAAGAGGGAGGGGAA
>NW_021884014.1:0-1476 GCF_006229205.1 Suricata suricatta
CAACGCGCACACACACACACACACACACACACACACACACACACATTTAGTGATGAAGTCAGGATTTGACTCTCTGTGTTGGATTCCAAAGCCAATATTTATTGCTAAACGCCAGATAAAAAAATTACAAACCATATTTATTTTTATTTTGTATCTCTAGTGTTATCTTTCTGAACCTTCCTTCTAACAGTATAAGATGTTTTAGCTTCTATTTAAAAATTTTTAATGTTTATTTATTTTTGAGAGACAGAGAGACAGAGCATGAGAAGAGTAGGGGCAGAGAGAGAGGGAGACAGAGAATCTGAAGCAGGCTCCAAGCTCTGAGCTGTCAGCAAAGCACCCATCAAGGGCTTGAACCCATGAGTAGTGAGATCAGGACCTGAGCCAAAGGCATCACGTAACCAACTGCGCCCTCCAGGTACCCCCTAGCTTCTATTTAAAAATAAAATAAAAAAGAAATTTTCATTACCCAAATCCTGTTGTTATTATTTAACTCCATTGCAGGGTGGATGGAGGTATTAGGGTACAGACTCAAAGTTAAATTTCCATGCTTGTTTTTATTGTATATAAGAATTACTGGAAATATGGGTATATCTTTTTCTAGACCACTAAGCACCAACCTAAGGCAGGGGGTCATAGTGAGCGAAGTACAGCTGTATTTTCCAGAAAGGCATGGCAATTTGGGTCTGCACAGATTCCATGATATACCTATAAAATAATCCTATTTCTGGGAAATTAAAATATCATAAAATTATATTTTATCACATTTCTATACAAAGAATAGACAATGTTCAAGAACATTTTAATCACTTATGAAAGAAAAGCAGACTAAATGAATATTTGATATTATAATATTTTAAACTTTTAAATAGATTCTAATATCCAGACTATAGTTTCCCTTTCTTTCCTCTTCATACAGCCTACCTTGAAAAGCTCGTTGACTCTCATAACTTTAGCAATGATCTCTCTGAGAATAACTCCCAAGTTTGGATCTGTACCTAATATTACCCTGAACTCTAGCTCCTCTTTCCAATAGCAAATTAGATATTTCTAATTGTATGTTTTATCAGAAACCCAAAATATCTGTATTTGAACTAAACATCCTAAAAATGACCTTTTCCCCTAAATTCATATTCCAATAAAAATAGTTTATTATTTCCCATATCTTTCATATTTAATATGAGAGTCATCTTAAAAGATTTGACATCCTCAGGTTTTTATGACTTGAAGTTCAGTTCCAAGCTCTTCATGATGTGCTCCCTATTCACAACCAGTGCAGTCTCCTGCCGCTTTCCCTTGTAATCATGCCCTACGTTTCATACTCCTTCTCTGGGGTGTTTCCTCTCTCTTCATCCGGGAAACTCCCACTCATTTTTCAAGATTGAGTTCAAATAGTGCCTTTTCTGTGAAATCTTTACTAATTCTCAGTGCATGGCTGGTTACTTCCTGAGTTCCTAATCCTGATATTTATTTCTC
>NW_021884015.1:0-690 GCF_006229205.1 Suricata suricatta
ACTGCTTTAGTTATATCCTATACATTTTTATATGTTCTGTTTTTGTGTTCTATTTAATTTGGAATATTTTCTAATTTTCTTTAAAAGTTTTGACTACTGGTTATTTAAAATATATGTCATTTAATTTCCAAATATTTCGTGATGTTTTTCCATATTGTTTTGTTGGTTATTGATTGCTAGTTTGTTTTGTATTAAGGAAACATACTCTATTATTTCAATGCCTATAAATTTGTCAAGATTTGTCTTATGGCCAATAATATAGTTGTCTATACTGGTGAGGTTTCATGTGCATTTGACAAAGAATGTGGAGGTACATAGGTGGCTCATTTGTTAATCATCTGACTCTTGTTTTTGGCTCAGGTCATGATCTCACAGTTCATGAGATGGAGCCCCACATCAGGCTCTGCACTGACACTGTGGATCCTGCTTGGGATTCTCTCTCCCTCTCTGCCCTTCCTCCACTCTCTAAATAAATAAATAAATAAATATTAAAAAAAAATTTAAACCATATAAAGGATGTGTATTCTATTATTACTGGGTGAAACATCCTATAAGCCTCAGCTCAATTGGCTGATAATGTTCAGATCTACATTCTTAATGATGTTTGTCTGCTTATTGTCCCAATTACAGATGAAGGATTGTTGATGTCTCCAAAATTTCTCTATTTCTGTTTTCAGTTCTATCAGCTGT
>NW_021884016.1:0-690 GCF_006229205.1 Suricata suricatta
GTGAGCCAACAGTAGTCAAGGTTCCTGTCGCCAGGGGTGAGTCCTTAGGGGCGAGATCCAGGCGGTGGAGCCACAGCATCCACTACCGAAAGGCTCTGGGTGTCCTGGGGTGCAGCTCTGCCGGAAACACAAGCTAGCTGAAGCACATACAACAGAAATTCTTCTGTGATCTCCGTCCTAGTAAGTAACACATTAGGTATAACTTCAGTTCTCATTTTAGCCAGAAATGTCATTTTCAAAGAAGTATATAAATCATTAATCATTTCACTGAAATGGGGGTGATTTTGAGACAAACGTAGGCAATATGGATTTATTACTTCAAGGGATAGATACACTTTTTGGTGCTGGTAATATAATTTCTGTTTCTAGGAAGTTTTATAATAGGGTGTCAGATTGCCAGCTCATTAAAAAACAAAAACTTAAAGAACTAAGTCCTGCAGCTTAAAATACTGACATTCATGAAAAAGAATACATACTTAAAGCTAATAGATCTAAGTTTTTAAAGTTTTATTGAGATATATTTCACACACAATAACCATAACTGTGCACATAGTGTAAGTATACGATTCAGTGGTTTTTAGTATATTCCCAGATGGCTGTGCAACCCTCACATCTAAGGTTAGAAAATGTTAGGATGTGAGGGCGATCTGGCTGCGACATCTGTCACCGCATTGATCGCCAGGGTTGATT
>NW_021884017.1:0-690 GCF_006229205.1 Suricata suricatta
GATCTTTTATTGAGCCTATGACCCTCATTTCTTGTAAGAGATAAATGGTCTCAAAGTCACAGGCTGTTGACTTAAATTGATGTGTAAAATGAAACCACTGATTTAATAGGCTTGGTAGCCTGACATTCTTTGCATGACGGGCAGAAGAACAAGCTGACACACGAGGGACAGCTGTGCTGTGGGAGGGAATTACTGAGGCATCAAGATTGTGGTGCGTGAACAGAAGTACAGCCTGGGCGTTTTAATGAGGTACAAACAGTCTTCTCTAAGTAGGCTCCCTGAGAGCATGGTTGTGGATCTGACAGCGTTTTATGGTAATAGATGTGCTTAATGATCACTGGAAGCATCAATAAAAGGTCAGATATGTTCCGAGTAAGCTGTTCAGCCAGGCAAAGGGTGTATAATGCCTTTTTAAAAGATGCCTGAACTTAACCTTGGAAGGGCTGTCTTAGAGAAACCATTTCATCGAAACTCTTGCTCACCCAGAGGGCAGGCAGCACGTCCTCGATTTTAGAAGGATTCGGACCAAAAAGAGTGTTTAAAAGTGGAGGACCCTCCCAGGGTCGCCAGCTTGCTCTTTTGCCTTGTGAAGAAATCAACTAACAAAGAGCCGTCCTTTTCTCTTTACATGAAAGAGAGGCAGTTTCAACACCAGAGAAAGTCAGAAGGTCAAGGTCTGGGAATAAAGAA
>NW_021884018.1:0-690 GCF_006229205.1 Suricata suricatta
AAATTCCAGTATCTACCTCTTTCTGAAAATCTCCAAGTTTTGCCATCTGGCCATGATATGCATTCTGAAATTCAGTTTTACTTGCATAGAGTTTTGTTGAAGACTACATCCACTTATTTATGTAACAGTTTCTCAACTTAAAGTATTCAAATTTGAATTGTCTTATATTTTGCCTATTTCATTGTCTTTCCTTCTTACCATTTCCAATTTGATGGTATTCTTGCTTTTTTTCATTTACGTGGTCAAAAAGCATAATCACTTTGGTAGTACACTTTTGTTTGGATTCCAAAGACCTCTGCCGGAGTCCAGCTCCCACAGGTCCAGGGTCCCCTGAAAGAAGGACGGTGACGGCGAGAGAGAGAGATGAGAGAGCTGCACGTTTCTTTCTTGGTCGCCAGGCAGACATCTCTGTTTAGTCTGCTTTGGTGTCTTTTCTTATTGGTTAAGCAATAACATGACATCAGAAAATAGAAATTGTTTACAGTTTCTAACTCTTAGTGATAAGGTGTTTCAATCATCAAAGGTGAACAGAGACAAGTTTTACAGAAGTATTTTTTGTAGAACCATCCCAATTTATTCTTGGCATCAGTCCCCAAGGTTAAGAAAGTAACAAACTTATCTTATTTTGTATGGGTTGGGTTTTGGCCAATAATTATGACCTTGTTTTTAATTAACATGTTATAACCAAGT
>NW_021884019.1:0-690 GCF_006229205.1 Suricata suricatta
TCTTTCTGCCTCTCTGCCTGTGCACCCCAGCCATCTCTTTCCCATTTTTCTCCCTCTCCTCAGAGGTCACAAGAATAAGAAAAGGAAGTATCATTCTTAGAAAAGGAGATAATGTTATCATTAGGTAAGGAGACTGTAAGCTTAAAAAATCCAGGAGGCTTAAAAAATCCAGGAGACTCAACTAAGAAAGTATCAAGACCCATAAGAGTTATAAAACATAGTCCAAAACAAGATGCATGCAAAGAAAAATCAATAGCTTTCCATGATACCAGTAGCAGCCATTGAGCTAATGTGATGGAGAAAAGATTCTATTCCAGTAATAGCAAAATATCAAGTTCCTAGAAATAAACACAACAGGAAAAGAAGAAGCCACACAAAGTCTCTAAAGTTTAACTACAGACATAAACACAAGACTTGAGGAAGAAAATGGAGAGGCTTGGCTTATTCCTAAATAGGAAGCATCAGCATTGTAAGAATTCTTTTTCTTCCTAAATTAACATAAAAATGAAGAGCAGGATAAATAAATAGCGGTCTGCCTACACAATGGAATTCTACTCCCCAGTGAGAAGGAATATACTGTTGACAGAGGCAACAACATGGATAAATCGCAAGATTGTTTTGCTGAGGGAAAAAAGTTAGACACGAAAGAGTACACACTGTATGGTTGCATTTATATAACATTCTAGAAAG
>NW_021884020.1:0-690 GCF_006229205.1 Suricata suricatta
GGATGGACCTTGAGGGTGTCATGCTAAGTGAAATAAGTCAGATAGAGAAGGACATATACCATATGTCTTCACTCATAAGTCTAACAGGAGACACTTAACAGGGGACCATGGGAGGGAAAGGGAGGAAAGAATTAGGGAGAGGGAGGGAGGCAAATCATGAGAGACGCTTGAATACTGCAAACAAACTGAGGGCTGAAGGCGGGGGAAGGGGAAGGGAAGGGGGATCGACATGGAGGAAGGCACATGTGGGGAAGAAACTGGGTATTATATGGAAACCAACTTGACAATAAACTAAAAAAAAAAAACCCACAAATTAGACCACCGAAATCTTCAAATATGAAGGATCCTTTAGGAAACTGTTCTTAAGGGCTCAGCTGCAATGTTGAGTAATTAATTTGAGCACAACATCACCACCCTCAATTCTGAAGGAATTGAGATGGAAGTTGCATTGCTGCCCCTGCTTAACACCAAATATCTTCATTGTGGCTGCTTTTGCCCCCACTGCCCTGCCCTTCCTAGGGATGGAACTTGAGCTGTATCTATGCATTTCCTCTGTAGTAGCCCAAGTTCTCCATAGACTTGGCTGAGAAGGCTGGCAACCTCTAAACCAGGAACTGATCAAGTGGCTCCATCTGGTTCACAAGATGTAGGGTATGCCAAGCCACAGGGGGCAGAAACCTCAAAAGGAGA
>NW_021884021.1:0-690 GCF_006229205.1 Suricata suricatta
AGGCTGTGCTTGGGGGGTGCGGGGGGGTGCGGGGGGGAGCGGGGGCAGCGGGAGCCGAAGAAGGCTGGACGTCCCTGCGTGCACATTCCCCAGCGCGGCTTAGAGTCCTGCCACGCCACCCTGCCAGGGGAGGACAGGAGCAAAACTTGACCGAAAGTCACATTGTCTGGAAGGATTTGATAAGTGAGCCTGGGAGGAATGTTCTGGAACATCTCAGCTCCACAAACAAAATAATAAAATGTGTCTGTTCAGGTCTTGCTCAAGAGAAGTGGAGGCCTGTGATTCATCTCCTTGTCGACCGTCCCCGTCCCCAGCCCAGCCTGGGAGCGGGGACTCTGCTGTGCAGGGGCTCGGAGCCGCCCCGCTAGTTCGCTTTCCGCTGGCCCATCTGAATTTCCGGCGGTCGGGGGAGGGCATCTTCCCCAGTTAGGAGACCCCCAGGAGGAACTGCAGACCAAGGATGGTCCCTCGGGGACTGGCGGCCGTCGTCTGTCAAGGGGGACGGGCACCCGGGGAGCCTGACGGCCCAGACACTTGGTCTGTGACGAGGAAACCAGAGTCGCCTAAATATCCCGCCGCGCCCGCGGCTGCGGTATCTGAACTGCACACGCGGTGTTTCTCTTCAGTCCATGGTCTTGGAGCTTAACGTGTCCAGTATGGCTGCCGAGTGCCTTTCTTTCGCAAGAAGAG
>NW_021884022.1:0-690 GCF_006229205.1 Suricata suricatta
ACCAAGACTCAAGGAGCCCAAATACCAGGCCTCGAGATTAGAGACATAGGAGGGATGAGAAGCCAAGCCTCAGTCCTATTCCACTTTTCCCTACACCACGCTGATCCTCTCCTTGCTCTAAAGCGAATATTTCCAAGGTGGTTGGAGGGAGCGGATCTAGGCTGGGCCTCTCCTAAACGGAGGTAAGGTGTCTTGTCTGTAGCTATGCAGCAAACAGGCAATGGAACTAGGCTGCTCCAGGTCTCAGAATGACAGAACTTCCCTTTCCAAGGATCTGGAGATCGGGGTGAGTGAGAAGTGAAGGAGGAAGCCTGGAGGCTGGGAACTCTTCATGACCCAAAACCACAAGCAGTGGCTCACACGAGTGGATCTCTGTCATCAGAAGAACAAGTGTGGGTCTTCCCGCCTCTCAAACCCACCCACCCATCAGGATAAGCCGAGCCACAGAGCTGTACCGAAGGGGATAGGGTGGGTGCCAGGCCTTTTTGCCGGAGTGTAAGGGGTGGGGGGGCAGGTAAACAAGGATGAGGCTCTGGGCCTGGGAGCAGCTCCTTAGTCTTGCAGTTCTGCCAAATTTCACTCAGACAGTGGAAAGAGGGCAGGAGTAGAGGCATGTGGGAGATTAACCCTTCCCCCAAAAGTCTAGAGCAGAACAAGGCCTACAGCCCACCCTCACTGTACAGATGAGTT
>NW_021884023.1:0-690 GCF_006229205.1 Suricata suricatta
TGTGTGTGTGTGTGTGTGTGTATCTAATTTAATATTTACTTAATTTATATTTACAAAGCTAACTTCAAATTTGTTGAAAGGCCCATGTTTATATGGAGGTGGTTTTCGTTTTTGGCTATTTTTTGACAAAATTGAAGAGAGCTCTTGAAATATTTTCAATGTTAATTTAACACCTTATGCAGTATGTCTTAAAGAAAAGCTGAACAAAGCCTGGTCTATAACAATACGAGGTGTTTCAAATTTTCACTGTGCTGTATTCATAGATTTTGGAGATGGCCTATGAAACTGTAAATAGAAGCAATACAATTTTTCTGTGAAACAATTTCTGAACTCTTCAATAGGTACAATGTTAGATTCATTTAATAGATTGGTACAGACTTTCCTTGAAGAAACTAAAAGGTTTTTTTTTTTTGTTCTCCTCTTTCTGTATCAAAAGTTGATAATGCAGAAATATTGCACAAATACCATGGCTATAGCACCTTTTCTTTTTATTGAATAGCAGTTGTGGTTCAAAGAGTAACTGTCTTCGGAAAATTGTGGAGACGTCATAGCAATGGCTGAAGCTATTTGGACTTGCCAAATTGCCTAATGGAATAGGTAAACTTTATGTCTTTAAAATGATCCACTTTTTTGAAGCCTCCTATACAGAATATTTCAGCCCATAATATTCTTGAATTGAGTATTAAGTAT
>NW_021884024.1:0-689 GCF_006229205.1 Suricata suricatta
AAAGCGTGGTTCAACATTTGCTTTCCAAAAATTCCTCCTCCTCTTCCCCCATTTCCTTGGCTGGAAATAACTCAATACTGAGAGTGTCATTGATTTGTATTTGTATGTCAACCTGGGTTAGCAAGTGGGGCTCTGAAAGTTACCAGTAAAGAAAAGAAGCTCATTGGAGAATACCCTCCTTCCACACGGTGCCAGTTCGCACGGTCTTCCCGTTGTTGTCGCAAGAGCGGCGGCACCTGGTTCGGGTGACGTTAGAGGGTGGACCGAGCCGCTCATGTCTGACAGAGCAGCAGAAGGCGGCGCCTGTGCAGGGTGCTCTCTGACCTCTGTGTCCTCTGCCTTAACCAGTCCTTCGGCCCCCAGGTGGCTGGGTCCTAAGACGTCGAGTCCAGGGACTGGAATTGCCTCGTGCTCCCACATGGTGGCCGTGCTGATGACGCCCCCGGTGTGCTTCCTCCTAGTGCACCCGCTCTGGGAGAGCGTGGACCTGGTCCCGGCGGGCGAGCGCCAGTCGCCCATCAACATCCGGTGGAGGGACAGTGTCTATGATCCGGGCTTAAAACCGCTCAGCGTCTCTTACGACCCCACCACCTGCCTCCATGTCTGGAACAACGGGTACTCCTTCCTCGTGGAATTCGAAGATTCTACAGATAAATCAGGTGAGGGTCAGACTGCGGGTCTTGTCCGGA
>NW_021884025.1:0-1476 GCF_006229205.1 Suricata suricatta
GCAGGGTCTTCTCTGGGGTCTTGGAGTTGCCTACAGGTCCTTGTCGTGGGTCACCAGGTCACACGCATGCTGGTGTGGCTTTCTGGATCTGGTTTATTTTGTAAGTGAGCTTTTGAGAAGCCTTAAGTCACTGGAATTCATTGGTAATGAAACTGCTCGTATATTGTTTTATGTGTTTGCTCCTAGGGGTTGCTTTTTAGGAGTTTGATGTAATGTGCTCTTTTTAAGTAATGTAAAACACTATGATTTCAGAGTGAGCAGTGCAAAACGGGGCACTCAGAAAGGTGTGGCAGACACCACCCCCATCCACACCTGCGCGCCCCCCCCACCTTCCCCCCCACCCTGGCTCTGCAGGGGAAGGTGCTGCTCCGCACAGTGTCTGCACTCTGCCTTCACCTGGTGGTGTGCACCCCAGGGGTCATTAGCGGTCAAAACTGCTGTCTTTCTCTTCTCCTCCTCGGTCTCTTTCTCCCTCCGTGTCCCCACCTGCGCCCTGTCTTCTGTCCTGTCTTTTCCTGCTGCCTGTGCTCCTTTTATTCACCGAGTCACAGCCCTTTGTTACCGTGAATGATGTTACAGGGCCATCTGTATGTCATTTTTTGTTTTGCTGTTCCAAGAGATGGTGTGAGAGCATGGTCAAAGGGTGGGCGGAATTTTGTAATTTACTGTTTTCTCATGTTAGGATTCGATAGGCGATATGACAGCAGATCCTACCCGGGTTTTGATGTTTCAGCTTTGCTTTTATTACTGAACCTGTGTGTTATGTGGGAATCCAGTAATGTAGGAGCTGTGGCACATGCTCTCGGGTACTTTTGTGCATTTATTTATTCTCTTATTATCAGAACGTGAGTTGAGGGTCGAAATGGTCAATGCAGTGTTTCTAAAATAAAGCACTCATTAATATGAAGCCTGAATAGGCAAGAGCAGCACATAGGAGGTAAGTGACCAGTTAGGGCCTGTGTCTTCTCAGCTCACTCGTTTGTGGATCAAGTAAATGAAGCCTTTCAAGGACTTTGGTTTCTGTGATCTCTCGAGGCATCATTTCTGTTTCGCACCGCGCTGGAGGGTTGTGCTCTTGAACTGCCTGTGACTCCGGAACTTTCTTCTCTCTTTCCCAGGTTCGTGTTTTATTCGCACCGACCAGCTCGATGGGGAAACCGACTGGAAGCTGAAGGTGGCGGTGAGCTGCACGCAGAGGCTGCCGGCCTTGGGGGTGAGCACGCTGGCCTCCCAGCCCCGCCGCCGGGCTGTGCCCCGGCCGGCCTCCTGAACGTGCGGACGCGGTTCGGAGTGCTTTTATCGTTACTGAAAAGCATTGGTGAACGTTGTGCCGGAGCAGTTTCTGCATACTCTGGTGTTGCGTTACTGTTGGCTGCACACCTGCTTCTCTCTCCCTTTCCCTTTCCTTTCGGGTTTGAGTTATAAACCCTCTCAATCAAGTATCGTTAAGACTGCGAACTTGTGCCCAGGTTGAGC
>NW_021884026.1:0-689 GCF_006229205.1 Suricata suricatta
GTTCTGGGTTTGATCTTGGGAGGGCAGATTATCAAATAAGGGCATTTCAGGGACATGGCGGGATGGAATAGGTTGCCTCCTCTGTCAGGGTGATGGGAAGCTGGAGCTTCATGATTGGCTGTTTTCAAACTGGCACAGGACCTTCCAGGTCTGCAGGTGAGGGGTGGGGGTCATCTGTGCACGTGTTCTCCTCCAGCCCCCAGAGAAATGGCTGCTCGGTCGCCACATTAAGGTGACTCTTACATTCCGACCTTTTTGGTGTTATGGGGCGGAGTCAGGTCTCTGGCTACTTCCTGTTGAGATGGGGACGGCGTGATGATTGGGGTTTGTGGTCAGAATGGGAGAGTGCCGGTGAACCAGCAGCAGGTGGGTAGTGGCACAGTTAGTGAATCTGGATACCAGTTCCTGTAAAAAGTTGGAAAAACAGCGGAGCAGACACGGCCCCAGTAGGGCTATGAGGAGGAACGAGATTATGGGTTGGGCCAGGGTGGACAAGAGGCTAATTAATCATGGAGACCAGTTGAAGAGGCTTTCATACCAATTTTGGTTTTTGGCTCCTTACTTTTGCCCTTTCTTATAGATGGCCACGAACCACGGCTAAGGTATCTTGTACAATTCCTGAGCTATTGGCATAGAAGCAACATTGTTCCCTAAAGCCTGGCATAGCCCTCCTTGGTGTAATGGTAATA
>NW_021884027.1:0-689 GCF_006229205.1 Suricata suricatta
GCCCGGCTGGCTGCGCTGGGAGCAGGGGCGGCCCAGGGCGCAGGGGACCGTCTCAGGCGGGCCTCTCTCCCCGGCTGCCATGTGCCTCCGCCAGGCGCAGGGGGCCTGCATCCCCGGGGGGCCTCCTGTTGGCAGGGGAGGGCAGCCGCGGCCTGGCCTCTCCCGAGGGCGCCGTTCTCACGGACTGGGTGCCCTTTCCTGGGCAGGCCCGCCTGGCCCTCCTCCTGGTGCAGAGAATCCCTCCATCCCCAGACCTCCCAGTGAGCCGCCCTGAGCCGGCTGGCAGTGTGTGCTGGGCCGTCTACACTGGGCACTCTCGATGCGGATACAGAACCTGTCCTTCTCGTCTCCCGGGCGTCTCTCCAGGCTTACCACCGACCCGACCCTTCCTTTCCAGTTCTTGTTCTCTGCCTCATCCTGTCCCCTCCCCCATCCCCTCCTCCTCCCTCCCTCCTCCCCTCATTCCCCTCCCCATCTTCCCTCCTGCCCTCCTCCCTTCCTCCCTCCTCCCCCATGCCCCCTCCTACTTTTGAGGCATTTTTAATACATTACAAAGCATGTTAAACAGGTTGTAATCACATCTGTCCTTAATTTCTTTTTTTAAAAATAGTTTATTGTCAAATTGGTTTCCATACAACACCCAGTGCTCTTCCCCACAAGTGCCCTCCTCCATCACCTCCACCTCTTTC
>NW_021884028.1:0-689 GCF_006229205.1 Suricata suricatta
TTCTGGGTGGCCTCAGAGGGGGCTCTCCCCGGTCCTCATGCGGCCCCAGGAGTCGTACCCTGGGTCCTCCTCACCTGCCCATCAACGCTTCTCAGGGCTGGTTTCTCCCTCCTCCTCGCACCCCGCCTGCAGCACCCTCCTGGGACCCTGGGTGCCTTCGTCTTGCTGCCCTCCCGCCCTCACACACCCTGCACGCCCTGCGGTGTCCTCACTCAGGGCTGGGCTTTGCCGTCCGTCTTGAACCTGCACCCACGCCCACCTGCAGCCTGGGCCTCACTACTGGGTCCCCAAGGCCATGTCCACCTGCCTCCTGAAGTCTCCACCGGATGCTCTGACTCAGGCTCCCACTCACCACGCCCCCCAGACTCTCCCCAGCTTCCCTCCCAATCTGCTCTGCTGCCGCCTCCCCACCGTGAGTGCAGCTCCACTTTGGCCCTGACCATGGCTCCCTGCGGGTGTGCTTCCTGTGGGTGCGCTCCTGTGAGTGTGCCCCCAGTGGGTGTGCCCTCTGCGGGTGCTCCTGTGGATGTGCTCCCTGCGGGTGCACCCCCAGTGGTTGTGCTCCCTGCGGGTGTGCCCCCTGTGGGTGTGCTCCTGTGGATGTGCTCCCTGCGGGTGTGCCCCCAGTGGGTGTGCTCCCTGCTGGCGTGCCCCCAGCGGGTATGTTCTCTGTGGGTGTGCCTCCAGCG
>NW_021884029.1:0-689 GCF_006229205.1 Suricata suricatta
CTGCTCTTTGTTGGGTCAGTAACTGAATATAATTAAACATATCTGCATTTGCATTCATCTATACAATTATAAAACAATAACATTATATTCTACATTAATGTCAAAGGATTACTTTATTACATGTTTACTTGTATAAGGTAATTAATATATTCCTAATATATTGGGCCTTTAGGTAAAGTCGAACAATGCAGTAAGGAGTAAAAGAAAAATTAACTACTCCCTCCCACTTTCATATTCTTAAAGCACTTAAATAAGCTAAAGAGTTTGACCTTCCACATAATTAGATAATATTTCACTTGCTGCTTATATGGACTTTTGGTTTAATTATGGGCTTTCAGAACATGAGAACATTATCTTATATTTCCTTGGGTCTCTAAAGCATAGCACAGTTCTTGACCCATTATGGTGATATGCAAGGTTTTTAATGAATTTCACATGGCCAAAGATTTTGTGCATCTCTCTTTATCCATAAATCATATAGTATAGTTCACTCATACATGGATGGAAAGGTTTCATAATTGTTTCTGTGATAGTATGTTTTAAAAAATCCTTTTTGTACATAAAGACATGTATTAAACAAGGACTTTTTATTATTTATGCAGTTAATTTGTGATTCTTTAATTCTTTTTAATTTTTCACAGTTCAGATCCCAAGTCTTCAGTTATGTTCTTGAGGGCTATGTTTCAATA
>NW_021884030.1:0-689 GCF_006229205.1 Suricata suricatta
ACATAGTCCTTTAGCTTTCATTTGTCTGAGATACATTTTTTTAATGTTTATTTATTATTGAGAGAGAGACAGACAAAGCATGAGCAAAGGAGGGGTGGAGAGAAAGGGAGACAGAGAATCTGAAGCAGACTCTAGGCTCTGAGCCGTCAGCACAGAGCCTGATATGGGGCTGAAACTCATGGCATGAGATCATAAGCTGAGCTGAAGTCCGATGCTTAACCATCTGAGCCACCCAGGCACCCCAGTTTGTCTGAGAAATGCTTTATCTCTCCTTCTATTCTGTTCTCTTTTTTTTGTTTGTTTGCTTGAGAGAGAGACAGAGCCAGTGGGAGCAGGGGAGGGTCAGAGAGAGAGGGAGACAGAGAATCTAAAGCAGTCTCCAGGCTCTGAGCTAGCTGTCAGCACAGAGCCCAACGTGGGGCTCGAACCCACGAACCGTTAGATCATGACCTGAGCCGAAGCAGGATGCTTAACTGACTGAGCCACCCAGGCGCCCCTCTCTCCTTCTATTCTGAATGACAGTCTTGCTGGATAGAATATTCTTGGCTGCATATTTTTTCCTTTAGCACAACGAATATATCATGGCCCTCTCTTCTGGCCTGCAAAGTTTCTGCTGACAAATCTGCAGATAGCTATATGAGGTTTCCCTTGTATGTAACTGGTTTCTTTTCTCTTGTTGCTCTAAAAAT
>NW_021884031.1:0-689 GCF_006229205.1 Suricata suricatta
TCCACTGGCTTTGTCCTTCTGCTACTATCTTTATGGAGTCATCTTCTTTCCCTTGTCCTTTCATGTGGCTTATTCCCCGTTTTTGTCCTTAGCCTTTAATATGCTCTATTATCTTGGAATGGTTTATTCTCTTTATTTTTTCTAAACTTTATTGAGATTCAGTTCAAATACCATGCCGTTCACCCATTTTAAGTGTAGAATTTAGTGATGTTTTAGTGTAAATGTGCACATACCACACAGTCCCTTTGAAATACTTTGATCACCTTAAAAAGCACCTCTCCATTTTATCCCCTCTCATCTGCTCATTTGCCTCTAAGCCCCAAGCAACCACTAATCTATTTTCTACCTGTATAGATTTGCTGAAGCACTATTGTTTCTTGTAGGAGGGTTCTGCCTATGACAGATTTTGTTTTTGTTTATCTAGGAAGGTTTCTAGTTTTACTGGTTATATAATTCTTTGTTGACAACTTTTTTCTTTCATCACATGTCATATCACATCACATTCATTGCCTTCTATTCTCCATGGTTTGTGATTAGTAACCTGCCTTTAATACTGTTGTACATGATGAGTCACATCTTTCTTGCTCCTTTCAGTATTGTCCCTTTGTCTTTGTTTTTCCTGACAGTTTGATTTTCATGTGTTTGGGTGTGGATCTCTCTCTCACTCCAAATTTATCCCACTTGAAGTT
>NW_021884032.1:0-689 GCF_006229205.1 Suricata suricatta
TATCCCTTTGCATTTTGTAGTATTCTTTTTTTTCTTATTGAGGCTTAGGAGAACATTTTTGTTGTGTTTTAGACACTAACAATTTCTCTTATTTGCTACCAATATGTTCTCCCAGTCTGTGGCCTATGTATTTTTAAAGGGGACATGGCAGGTAAGTTGACTGAGTGCAGAATGTCTGAAACTGCCTTTATTCTTATGCAGAAGGATAAAATTGACTGGAAATTTCTGTATGTTGAAAATAGTTTCCTTAAGAATGTTATGGTCCTTGAGACGCCTGGCTAACACAATGGGTAGAACATGTGAGGTCTGATCTTGGGGTTGCAAGTCTGAGCCCCACGTTGAGTATAGAGATTACTTAGAAGTAAACTCTTAAAAAAAGAAAAAAAGGATGGTCCTTGATTCATTGTCAGCTGATATCCAGTGTTACCTTCCTGAAGACCAATGGAATTGTAATGATAATTTCTTTGTATGGAAATTTTGTTTTCATTTATAAGATTGTAGACTTTTCTATATGTTTTGTATTCTGGTATTTTGCAACAAAGAGCCGTTTTTTCATTGATTGCGCTCATCTCTGAGTAGCCTCTATCTGGAGATGCTTGCATTTCATTCCTCAGAAGATAAATCATTTCTTTTACAATACTTTTTTTTTCATAATATTTTATTGTCAAATTCTTTTCCATACAACACTC
>NW_021884033.1:0-689 GCF_006229205.1 Suricata suricatta
TGCGGGCGAGCGGGCGGACGGCAGGATGCATTCCTACAAGGGCACCCGCCCGGGGCCAGGGTCTCACATCACGGGGCTGCTTGTCCAAGGAGAAGGCACACGGTCCGCGGCCAGCAGCAGCGCCCCTCAGGGCGCCCTCCCAGCTCGCGGCTGCTCGGTCCGCAGGACGGGGGCTCGGACAAGTGGCCACAGTCCGTCTCGCGGCGACAACCCTCCTCGAAGCCCCGAGGAAGCCACACCTGGTGCGCCAGCCTTCGTGGCCGGGTCCCCGAGGAGCCCAGGCGGACCCAGGACGGGTCCTGACGATGAGACGGCGGCAGCAGTGAGGTGGCCGAGCCAGACCCAGACCCGAGGCTCACGTGGTGGTGACGCGCACGCCTCACACGCACACGAAGTCACAATAACAATAACGGCGGGGGAGGAAACTCTGGGTGTTCCGGGTGTGTCTGCGGCCCTGGCGGTGGAGATGGCTCACGCCGCCCACTTGTCCCCAAACCCCCGAGTCGGACACATTACAAACGCCCAGCTTTCCCGTCTCAGCCAAACCTCCGCAAAGCGGCTTTGAGGTCAAAGGAGACACAGCGGGGTTTGGTTTGTCTCCGGGGAAGCCAGCCTCTGAGCCCGCCGAGGCCGCCGCGGGGGAGAGCCCGCCGAGCGTCGTGGGGCAGGGCCGAGTCGCAGCAGCGGCC
>NW_021884034.1:0-689 GCF_006229205.1 Suricata suricatta
ATGGAGGGCTGCTTTATGTCCCAGTATGTGGTCTATCTTGGAGAATGTGCCATGTGCACTCGAAAAGAAGGTAAATTTCCTATCTTTAGGATGTAGAGTTCTAAATATATCTATCAGTTCCATCTGTTCCAAAGTGTCGTTCAGGTCCATTGTTTCCTTAGTGATTTTCTGTCTGGTTGATCTATCCATTGCTGTCAGTGGAGTATTAAAGTCCACTGCAATTAGGACATTTTTGTCAATAAGATTGTTTCTTTCTGTGATTAGTTGCTTTATATTTGGGTGCTCCCGAGTTAGGCGCATAGATATTTATAATTGTTAGCTCTTCCTGATGGAGAGATCCTGTAATTATTATATAATGTCCTTCTTCATCTCTTGTTACTACCTTTACTTTAAAGTCCAGTTTGTCTGATATTAGTATGGCTACTCCAGCTTTCTTTTGGCTTCCAGTTGCCTGATAGATATTTCTCCATCCCTTTACTTTCAACCTGTAGGTGTCTTCTGGTCGAAAATGCGTCTCCTGTAGACAGCAAATAGATGGGTTTTGTTTTTTGATCCATTCTGCTACCCTGTGTCGTTTGGTTGGAGCATTCAGTCCATTTACATTCCATGTTATTGTCGAAAAATGTGGGTTTAGAGTCATTGTGTTCTCCCTAGAATTCATGTTTATAGTGGTGTCTTTGGCACCTTGT
>NW_021884035.1:0-689 GCF_006229205.1 Suricata suricatta
TCAACTCTCTTCCCTCGTGAGATGGAGAGGTAGCTTCTTTCTAACTTTTATGCCAAACACGTGTCTGTGACTTCCTCCCCACTTTACGGGCACGCACACACGTGGGTATATGGTCAGTCTTCTCATGTCCTTGGCGTAACTGCTAAGAAGCCCCTTCTGTCCCCAGCATGACCCAGAAAGGCCCATAGAAGAATCTGGCTGATCTCACTGTTCAGTCCCCCAAGCATCCCATGAATATACAAACAAATACAAGAACGGGGGGGGGGGTGACGCCAGGCTCCCCTAGGAGATGACAGTCCTGTCCTCGCTTGTGGCACTCGTCAGGCGGGAACAGAACTGTGTGATGGGTCTTCGAGGGTTTCTTGTGCTCACGCCACATCCTTCTACTCAGACCACCTGAATCCTCCGACAGGGAAAGGAGAGGAGGCGTCTGAAGGTCACTGCTCCGCACAGCGTCCAAGAGGAGAGTTCCCTCGCATTCTGCAGAACACGCGTGTGTCCGGAGGAGTGTGCTCTCCATGTGGGAGACGGCGCGCACCCCACCCACCCGGCTCATCTCCGGAATGCTCCTGGCTTGGTGAACTTGCCCGTCCAGCACCCCGGCGGCGAGGCGATGATGAAGGCCCACAAAGGAGGAGGGGTACCTTTTAAGAACACAGCCCTGCCTTCGTGCTGTTATTCCGTCTGGA
>NW_021884036.1:0-1476 GCF_006229205.1 Suricata suricatta
CCGTAATGCCACAGATATGGTTTAACCTACCAGGGTCCAGTGGGATTATTCACTAACTCCTTTGTTTGACTACAAAGCACTGACTCATTCTGTTTTGATCACTGTAATGAGGTAGATGAGGCACTTCCATGTCAAAGGATTCCAGTCCTTGCTTGGCAAGTTGGTTTTCCCTTTATAAAGTAAGGGCGATGATAATGCGTAAGGTTTTCTAATACACATGCTCCTCTCACACCTGTTTTATTAAAGTAATCTTTTCCTTGGCTAACTCATAGAGCGGTTGTTACCAAGCAAATAAAACAGGCAGTAGTATTTTATAAAAAATTGTATACCTCTGCAGACCAAGAGAGCATTCGCTTTTTTAGACAGAGTTGTTCTACGTATTGAGTTTGCATGACTAGTTCTAGGACTTTGGTGCAGGATTTTACATATACCTGTAATAATTTATTAAGCTAGGATGTTTTGGATCTGAACTTTGTTTCTTTGGAGCTATTCCTAATTTAATTCTCTATAAGTTTAATAAGTATGTCCAATAGTTTCCAGATCGTCAATTGTTAATTTGTTACCAGAACAGAAGAAAATAGATCCAAATCTAAGCTTCAAGGTACATATCACTGGGAGCTCCTCCTACCTTGACGTAGATCAGCACAGCGGGCATGGTTGTTGCTTCTGACCAGGTCCTACTTCTAGAGTTACTAAACTGGACCTAAGGAGTGCCATGGACATAGGGACTTTTATGAGCAAGTAAAACAAATATGTCCCTAGTGGTCCATCTAAGATTACTCGATTGGTAGATCGAGGAGATGTGGCGCCCCATAAAAACCGGCAGTATTCAAATGCAGATGTCTTTCTGAAACAAGATAGATCTTTAAATCTGTGGCATTTCTCTACTTGGGGACTACTATCGGTGGATGAAAAATCATTTGTTGAGTACCCACTATGTGCCAGGCATGGGCTCTAGGGGTACAGGATGACTGAAGCCTGTCCTGTCCCCAAGGAGAGGACAGGCATGTTGGATGTGTCTTGCACAGGTATGCTGGCTCCAGTGATGGACGACTGCCTCCCCCTGCCCCACCCCCTGCCCACCGACCTGCCCACCCTCTCTCCCGGAGTCCGCCCCAGCATGGCAGCCAGGCTCGTCACCTATAGTGGGGGGCTCCTTGCCTTTTGGCTGGGGGTCAGGAAGCAGTGGGCCCACATGCAAGTTCCTATTCCTTTTGTTTCCCAGGGTATCTCACGCAGGGAGCTGTTTAATACATGCATCTTTGTTCATTGTTCTGTATGAGTCTGGGTTCTTCTGGGAATCCAGCCTCTGTGCTCACTCCCACCTTGTTTAGATTGAAGTTTCAAAGTCCAACTTTTAACTACGGATATTTTAAACTGTATATTCTAAGCTGAAGGTCATTTTCTAGTTAGAGGTGACATTTTTTCTACCTAGAAAAAAATTTCTATTTTTTTCTGCATTTTCTTATCATTTAT
>NW_021884037.1:0-689 GCF_006229205.1 Suricata suricatta
CCCTTATTTGTTGTTGTGTTGACTTTTGCTATTGAGTAAAAGAATCCAATAGAATCTAGGTTCGCTGGTTCCTAATTGAATATTTTTCTATTCTAATGTGAAGCATGTACTGAAACAATGACTATTTTTCAATTACTTAGGAGATGATCAATCAGGTGCATGGCCTTCCTCTTCCCAATCCCCCCCAGTCTGCCTACTACTAGTCTCACTAGTCCCTTTGCTAAGAAAGCAATAGAAAAAGAAGAAACTTAAAATAATTTCTTACTTGTCTGCTCTTCTTGACAAGTAAAAGAGCTGAAAGTGTGTGCTAAATGAATATTCTGGATTATCTGTGGGTAACAGGGATATGAGCTTTTTCTCCACCCCATATTATAGACGATTTATTCAAGCTTAGAGAGGTAGATACCATGGCTACATAGAGATAGCTTTTTTTTTTTAAAAAAGTTATTCATTCCTGAATTTAAGGAAGACTTCTGACCTTGAGATAGTATGGAATTTTGAAAAAGACCAAAGTTTCTACTATGATTTATATTTAATAAAGTACTGGACTTATTTGGGCAAAACTTCTTTTGATTCCCACATTTTCAATCTCAGGCTAAAGTCATTTCAAGAAAGCTATTCCTAAGGGTGCCTGGGTGGCTTAGTCAGTTGAGCATCTGACTTTGGCTTAGGTCATGATCTCACAGTTC
>NW_021884038.1:0-689 GCF_006229205.1 Suricata suricatta
TCAGGTCATGATCTCATGGTTCGTGAGATGGAGCCTGTTCTGGGCTCTGTGCTGACAGAACCGTGCCTGCTTGGGATTCTCTCTCCCTCTCTCTCTGACCCTCCCTGGCTTGCACTCACACTTACTCACTCTCTCTCAAAAATAAATAAGCATTTAAAAAAGTGGTTAGAATGGCCATTTTTATGTTATATATATTTTATCACTATTTTTTTAAAAGCCAGCATTGTCTTTAAGAGAGATTTACACACAAAATAACTCTCAAATATATTCTCAGCTACCTAGCAAATAGCAATTCAACACTGACTCCAAATGGTTCCTAAAGGCAAAGGTTTAACTGCAGATCTGCCTTCTTTACATGCTTGAGTTACATTTCTTTTAAAATATTTTTTTAGGGGCACCTGGGTGGCTCAGTTGGTTAAGCAGCTGACTTCAGCTCAGGTCATGATCTCAGGGTTCGTGAGTTTGAGCCCCACGTTGGGCTCTGTGCTGACAGCTCAGAGTCTGGAGCCTGCTTTAGATTCTGTGTCTCCCTCTCTCTCTGCCCCTCCCCTGCTCATGCTCTGTCTCTCTATCTATCAATACTGAATAAAATTTAAAAAGAAATAGTTAAAAAAAATTTTATGTTTTTATTTATTTTTGAGAGAGAGACAATGTGAGTGGGGGAGGGGCAGAGAGAGGGAGACAGAATC
>NW_021884039.1:0-689 GCF_006229205.1 Suricata suricatta
CAGTTCAGCTAACCATAAAAAATCACACAATTAAGAAAAGCATCAGTATAGGCATGGGTAAAAATAAAAATAAATCTCCAACCTCCTTTCTCCAGTTGTTCGTATACCCATTCCCTTCCTTTTCCCTTGCCCCTCTGTTCCCAAAAGAATAAAGAGTTAATAAGCCAGGTTTCCTAGTGCCCAGAGCCATGGCCCTCAACCCCAAAATGCATAACCAAGAGGCTAAATGTTGCTTCAAGTTCCAGTATAAAGTAGGCCGACAGAAGTTTGGGAGAGTCCTATGATTCAGAGCCATTTGTCTTTTATCTTTTATTGTTTATTGACATGTAACAAATTACTCCAAAATCTATCAGCTTAAAAGAACAAACATTGGTTCATAGTTTTAAGGGTCAGGAATTCAGGACTTAGCTTGGTGGCTCTGGCTCAAGAATGTGCAGTCAAGCTTTGTCTAGGGAACCAGGCATCTGGGGCGGAAGGATCCACTCCCATGCTCCTATCACTCACGTGGGTATTGGCAGGCCTTGATTCCTCCCAGGAATCTGGAATGAGGGCTTCATGGGTCTCTCCAAAGGACTGCCTGAGTGTTGGAAACACATGGCAACTGGTTTCCCTCAGCCAAAAGGGAGATTCAAGTAACCCAGGAGTGGAAGAACTCCCCTCTGCCCCTGCCACAAAAAAAAAAAAAAAAA
>NW_021884040.1:0-689 GCF_006229205.1 Suricata suricatta
GGGGAGGGGATGTTAGGCATAAGAGATGGGGGGAGGGGTGTTAGGAGGTGATGGTGGGGGTTTCTGCACTGGTTGTGTCACACGTTGTTTATAGTTACCAGTGCTTGGTGAGAGTAAAAAGCAGAGAGATGTAGTTGGCTTTATTACTGTGTTAAAGTACCCTACAGACAATGCACTTTACTGAGTGGGGGGCTGGGGGCAGTGAGAGAAAGTCCACCTGCCATGAACGACGTGGTAGAGACTCTTGAAGTTGAAAAGTTTACATGGTCATTAGGAATTCTGGGAAGGTTTAAGGAAAGGGTGGAAATGTGAACAAGAAACAAATACTGCGTTTATTTTAGCCTTGGTATTTACGTGGGGAGTGACGGGAATCTGCACGTAGGAGAAGACCGGCACCGTCTGTGAGTGACCTTGTCTTCGTTAAAGCGGAGATGGTGGGGCGACCCTGGGAAGTGATGCATCATCAGGTGCTAGACTTTCCCACGGGAACTGATGACACAAAGCTAAGTATCTGAGTTGACGCCTAATGTTTTAAACCTAAGCAGTGACTGTTTTCGTAGTGATAGAATGGAGTTGTAAAAGTAGAAAGATTCAGGAACCGCGTGTACCCTTTAATTGGAATCACCTATTACCATTTTGCCCATTTGCTTTATCACCTCAGAATAAGAGCAGTTGTTTTTTTTTTTTTT
>NW_021884041.1:0-689 GCF_006229205.1 Suricata suricatta
CAGTTCAGCTAACCATAAAAAATCACACAATTAAGAAAAGCATCAGTATAGGCATGGGTAAAAATAAAAATAAATCTCCAACCTCCTTTCTCCAGTTGTTCGTATACCCATTCCCTTCCTTTTCCCTTGCCCCTCTGTTCCCAAAAGAATAAAGAGTTAATAAGCCAGGTTTCCTAGTGCCCAGGGCCATGGCCCTCAACCCCAAAATGCATAACCAAGAGGCTAAATGTTGCTTCAAATTCCAGTATAAAGTAGGCCGACAGAAGTTTGGGAGAGTCCTATGATTCAGAGTCATTTGTCTTTTATCTTTTATTGTTTATTGACATGTAACAAATTACTCCAAAATCTATCAGCTTAAAAGAACAAACATTGGTTCATAGTTTTAAGGGTCAGGAATTCAGGACTTAGCTTGGTGGCTCTGGCTCAAGAATGTGCAGTCAAGCTTTGTCTAGGGAATCAGGCATCTGGGGCGGAAGGATCCACTCCCATGCTCCTATCACTCACGTGGGTATTGGCAGGCCTTGATTCCTCCCAGGAATCTGGAATGAGGGCCTCATGGGTCTCTCCAAAGGACTGCCTGAGTGTTGGAAACACATGGCAACTGGTTTCCCTCAGCCAAAAGGGAGATTCAAGTAACCCAGGAGTGGAAGAACTCCCCTCTGCCCCTGCCACAAAAAAAAAAAAAAAAA
>NW_021884042.1:0-689 GCF_006229205.1 Suricata suricatta
AAAAAAAATGTACATTTAAAGACTGAAGTATCATTATACCTTTCTAAAAAAGAAAAAACTCTACTTGGTTGCTCATATGTATCTCGGTTTCATCCTTTACAATCAAAATTCCTGGAGAATACAGCTCTAGACCTTAGAGTCTTACCCTTAAAAGTAGGTAGTTCACATAAACCATTCTGTTCCACAAACATCGGACCATGGAGGTACCACATGACCCAGAGTTTTCAAAACAAATATCAGAGTGTGATCTCATCATTTCCTAAAATAGGCTAAACATGCCAAGGGTGATGTTGTATTAGACAACACAGTTGTATTTTCAGTCAACAGTCTTCCATCTGAAAAGAATTTGCATGTTAATAGGTCAGATGAAACTTGTGTCACTAGAAGCGAGTCCTGTCTTGCTCATTTCTGAAAAGGAAGTTGAAGTTGAAGCCTTGATGAACTGGTAGCCCACGGAGCCAGGTACGGCACACACTCAAAAATGATATCAATGTATTTAATTCTGTGGAATCAAGTTATCAGACTAGATTCTACTCACTTCTTATGCTGCACTGCCACCTGGTGTCTTTTGGAGGCATGAGCTGTTTGCTGAGTTCCGGGGCATCTTTAATGGGGATAGTTTTTAGCAGGATGAATTCTTAGATTCAAAAGGCCAGACAGACTGCAGCGCATTCCATTCTCGTACTGAT
>NW_021884043.1:0-689 GCF_006229205.1 Suricata suricatta
CCTGTCCTTAGAAGCATACTGACATCACCACGAGAAGGCAAAGCCCTAAGAATTTTACTATTCGTAGCTGCTTCCCATAAGTGCAAAATGAACAAATGTATAATCAGAGTTCTTGGTCAACAGAGCCTTTGAATCCTACAGTATGCTTTTCATACTGTCAACGGACTACAATTAGCAAAGTCCAGAGAGGGAAAAACCACACCCTGTTTTCTTCAACAAGTACATTGCAAGGGCGGTGGGGCTGGGGAGAGGTTAAATGGAGAGAC
Organism: Suricata suricatta; assembly: GCF_006229205.1. Taxonomy (NCBI): domain Eukaryota; kingdom Metazoa; phylum Chordata; class Mammalia; order Carnivora; family Herpestidae; genus Suricata; species Suricata suricatta. The sequence continues at coordinate 267 of NW_021884043.1, forward strand.
TTAAAATACATTAGCCAATTGCAATGTGAGAGATTTATTTGGATTCTGATTTCTTTAATGAAAAAAAGAAACCACTGAGAACATTTGAGACAAGTGGAAATTTGAACACTGACAGGACACTTGGTATTAAGAAATTGCTTTTTTGTAAGGCATGATTTTTGAGTTCCCTATATTTTAGACTACTGAAGCATTTACAAGTGAAATAATACGATTTCTGGGATTTGCTTCAGAACAAATGAGATTAGGAGATGGAAGGAGTAGAATTTAACGAGAGTTAATGGTCATTAGGACTGAGTGATGGATACATGGAGGCTCCTTACACAATACACCATCTGGCGGGACAAAGTCCTCCATAATGAAGTTTTTAAAAAGCAAAAAGAAAGAAGAATTCTAGTTTTAATGAACAGAAACTATTATTGAAAT
>NW_021884044.1:0-689 GCF_006229205.1 Suricata suricatta
GGCACCAAGACAGAGTAACATGCAGAGTTGGATGACACAGCCTGTGTAGGTGATGATCTTGCCTGGTCCCCACAAATTGGACAACATATGAGGCACAGTGGTTGTGGTAAAGCAGAGATCCAAGAAGGAAAGATTGCTAAGAAAGAAATACATGGGAGTGTAAAGACGAGGGTCCACACAAGAAAGCAAGATAATAGTTGAGTTGGAGAGGATGATCATTGTGTATAAGATGATCACAATCCAAAAAAGAATCATTTCTAGATGAGGCCACTCAGAAAAACCGAGAAGAATGAAGCCAATTGGGAGACTCTTGTTAGTCATCACTGGTGCTTTTGGCAATGGAGTTTGAATATCATTGTAACAAAAATTTTGTGAATGAATTTTTGAAGATTATTCTGATACTTATTTAGAGAAGTCAAGCATTATTAGCTTTCCAGTAGGTCTTAGGATAGGGGATATATGAGTGTTTTCCCTTATATTAAACCAATAAGATACAACTTCTCTTCCATAAGACTGTGCCTTTTATACAAAAGAGGTATTCATAAGATAGTGCCCTTGAGATTTATCCCTAAATCTGACATAACATTCTCTGTAGGCACCCTGACACAATTAGCTTAGATTATGTGCATGTTTCTCCTAGATTGCTCTTTCAGCAATATATGTAATAGCTCTCTAAAATATTTGTGAGG
>NW_021884045.1:0-689 GCF_006229205.1 Suricata suricatta
CATGTATATATTTTTTGATCTATGTGAGTTACTGCTAAGTAAACCTGTACAAAAATTATGAAGTGATATATTGACTCCTAAGTGTTTTCCTTATGCAAGCATATTAACTTTTAGTTATGTGACAGAATCATTTTATTGCCAGACATGAAGATATCTTTGTTGTAGATACTATTTTTAAGATTTTAAAGATCTCAAATTTGTTAACATGTCTACATATTTATTGAAGGCCTCTCTCAGGGATTCTTTGACTTTCTCATTTCGAAGACTATAGATGAAAGGGTTCAGCATTGGTGTTACAATGGTGTTCAGCACTGTGGCAAATTTGTTAACATCCATCACAACATCCTTTTTTGGGCGGACGTAAATAAAGATGGAGCTTCCATAATAAAGTGTCACAACAGTGATGTGTGAAATACAAGTAGAGAAAGCTTTCTGCCGTCCCTGGATGGAAGGAATTCTAAGGATAGTAATAATAATATACATGTAAGATACTCCTGTAAGGAGCAAGGAGCCCAAGAGCAGCACAACAGAGGAGATAAAATCAGCCAACTCAACCAGAGAGATGTCTGCACAGACCAGATTTAGCACAGGGCCACTGTCGCAAAAGAAGTGATTGATAATATTTGGCCCACAAAAGGGCAAAGGAGCAGTTAAGATTGATGATGCTAAAATTGACAAAAATGCACCCA
>NW_021884046.1:0-689 GCF_006229205.1 Suricata suricatta
GCCCCCAGAAGAGGGGTGTGGGGTGCCGGCCTGGGCAGCGGGTGGGGCCGCCTGCGTCCTCCGGCTTGTCCGGCCCCGGGATTTGAGCTTCTTCCTGGCCGGTTCTCAGCCCTTCTGGAGCCGCGAGCTGCCTTCTTAACGTGACACGGGCTTATCCGGCTCCCCAGGGGTTTAAAAACGGTTTTTCTTTTCGTTTTGGGTTTTAAGCAGAGTAGCAGCAACCCCCCACGTTCCTTAACGTCAGAACCGTATGTGACAAAGCGGGTATTTTAACGTTTATTTTAAAGGAAGGGACCATTATGAACGATGTTAAAATTGAGGAAAACAAGTAGATCTTCTCTAATTGTGCAGGAAGCCGTCTGATTGGTCTGGTCTGATGTGCCTGGACAGGTCACGGACGTCCTGTGTGTTGAATGTAAAGTTTATCCTGGTTTCAAAATCAAAACAATGGCTTTCCTGACCTGATGCTTGAAATTCCTGTATTTTACATTTCAGGAAAATCCGAATTTTTTCTTGCTTATTTCTGTTGTATTTTTTCCCCCGGGGGCCCCAGGAAGCTCAGTGTGCTCCTCACGAATGACGTATTGTAGAGGTGGTTGGTTTTCATTCCTGACGGAAGTCCAATTGGATACACTTGATCTGTTATTTTACCTTTTTTTTAAAATGTCTTTATTGTTGAGAGAGAGAGA
>NW_021884047.1:0-1476 GCF_006229205.1 Suricata suricatta
GCAGGGTCTTCTCTGGGGTCTTGGAGTTGCCTACAGGTCCTTGTCGTGGGTCACCAGGTCACACGCATGCTGGTGTGGCTTTCTGGATCTGGTTTATTTTGTAAGTGAGCTTTTGAGAAGCCTTAAGTCACTGGAATTCATTGGTAATGAAACTGCTCCTATATTGTTTTATGTGTTTGCTCCTAGGGGTTGCTTTTTAGGAGTTTGATGTAATGTGCTCTTTTTAAGTAATGTAAAACACTATGATTTCAGAGTGAGCAGTGCAAAACGGGGCACTCAGAAAGGTGTGGCAGACACCACCCCCATCCACACCTGCGCGCCCCCCCCACCTTCCCCCCCACCCTGGCTCTGCAGGGGAAGGTGCTGCTCCGCACAGTGTCTGCACTCTGCCTTCACCTGGTGGTGTGCACCCCAGGGGTCGTTAGCGGTCAAAACTGCTGTCTTTCTCTTCTCCTCCTCGGTCTCTTTCTCCCTCCGTGTCCCCACCTGCGCCCTGTCTTCTGTCCTGTCTTTTCCTGCTGCCTGTGCTCCTTTTATTCACCGAGTCACAGCCCTTTGTTACCGTGAATGATGTTACAGGGCCATCTGTATGTCATTTTTTGTTTTGCTGTTCCAAGAGATGGTGTGAGAGCATGGTCAAAGGGTGGGCGGAATTTTGTAATTTACTGTTTTCTCATGTTAGGATTCGATAGGCGATATGACAGCAGATCCTACCCGGGTTTTGATGTTTCAGCTTTGCTTTTATTACTGAACCTGTGTGTTATGTGGGAATCCAGTAATGTAGGAGCTGTGGCACATGCTCTCGGGTACTTTTGTGCATTTATTTATTCTGTTATTATCAGAACGTGAGTTGAGGGTCGAAATGGTCAATGCAGTGTTTCTAAAATAAAGCACTCATTAATATGAAGCCTGAATAGGCAAGAGCAGCACATAGGAGGTAAGTGACCAGTTAGGGCCTGTGTCTTCTCAGCTCACTCGTTTGTGGATCAAGTAAATGAAGCCTTTCAAGGACTTTGGTTTCTGTGATCTCTCGAGGCATCATTTCTGTTTCGCACCGCGCTGGAGGGTTGTGCTCTTGAACTGCCTGTGACTCCGGAACTTTCTTCTCTCTTTCCCAGGTTCGTGTTTTATTCGCACCGACCAGCTCGATGGGGAAACCGACTGGAAGCTGAAGGTGGCGGTGAGCTGCACGCAGAGGCTGCCGGCCTTGGGGGTGAGCACGCTGGCCTCCCAGCCCCGCCGCCGGGCTGTGCCCCGGCCGGCCTCCTGAACGTGCGGACGCGGTTCGGAGTGCTTTTATCGTTACTGAAAAGCATTGGTGAACGTTATGCCGGAGCAGTTTCTGCATACTCTGGTGTTGCGTTACTGTTGGCTGCACACCTGCTTCTCTCTCCCTTTCCCTTTCCTTTCGGGTTTGAGTTATAAACCCTCTCAATCAAGTATCGTTAAGACTGCGAACTTGTGCCCAGGTTGAGC
>NW_021884048.1:0-689 GCF_006229205.1 Suricata suricatta
TTTTTTTTTATCTCCAACCTTATTAATAATAAGTTGAAGTACCCTTTAAGTTTGAGCAAATAATTATTTCAGATGTCTCTCAATAAACCTTCAGCATTAACATGTGACTTACAGAGTTGAAAATTATGATGTTCTCACTGGTGGACATGAGAGTTAAATGGTCAAGTTATTATAAATATGGGCTGAAATCATTTTAAATCACTATTTTTACTCACCCTGGAGCCAAATTTAATACATATATCACTGTAGTTTGTAAAGTCAGCATACAAATAAGCTGGTGAAATTATAGTTTCAAATTTTATATTCTTTAATAATAAATCACTTGACACTAAATTTTACTTACAGTTGTAGATTTCTACAGATGATTTTTGAAGCATTCTACCGCAAAATGAAAACCAGCAGATTCAAATCCAACTAGATCAAGTGAAACCTCTGAATTCCTTACTTATATGTGGTATTACATTTTCCAAAGATATTCTAAAACTGTATTTGGCAAATCAGGGAAAAGTGTTTTTCATCTATAATATTTGGTGTCCTTTGTGTCACAAGGACAGACAAACTGGATTTAAACTGGAGTTTTGTTGATTTACATGAGGAAAATTGTAGCCTTGTATCATGACCTCACAGCTCAGTCATGTCACTGCAGACCAAATTCTCTAACTCTCCATATTGCTTTTACAGCTATGTCT
>NW_021884049.1:0-689 GCF_006229205.1 Suricata suricatta
CTCTCTCTCTCTCTCTCTCTCTCTCTCTCTCTTAAAACAAATAAATTTTTAAAAAGGAAAGCAAGCAGTTTTCCTAAACTAAGTCTCAGTGATCATAATGATGGCAACAATAATAAAACAGACAAGGACGTTTTTTGCCATTGCACCCACCTGAGTGATTTCAGTTGTTTTGTTTTCTGCTTTTCAGGATAACACTATTTGGCAGCTTGTAAGAATTTCCAGAACGTATCACATAGATCTATACTTATGATTTGTGTTTTCCTCCCGCAGGGAGTTGTCTTTGGACATCAAATCACAGTTCCCTATAAAATGAAGGCTGAAAGCTGGAAACGACTTAGGGAATATTTCTCAGTATTGCTTCCAAGTAATTTTAAAAACACAGCAGAATGTCAGACACCCATTTTCTATCTCTGCCCTCCCCCCTAAATCATTCCTATATCAGAATCGCTTATGGTTGAAGCATTTTACAGTGAACAAGAAACGTTTGCATGTTGAGAAATGACAAATCTCTAAAAGTTATGTTTTTGAAATCACTTGCATTCGATTAACAAAATCAGTCACACTTAAGAAGATCCTAACTGAGAAGCTTCTCAGTTTCATCTCTACAAATATAATAGTTCCAAGGTTGACATTTCAATAACTAAAATAGATGTTCAATGACAGAAAGAAGTGTTTGGGTCAATTTTTTT
>NW_021884050.1:0-689 GCF_006229205.1 Suricata suricatta
CATCTTAATTCACAAAATCCTATTCTGCTTTGCTAGAATAAGTATTTTTATCCTATTTTATTACAAGCATGGCATAAGCACAAAACTATAATTGATAGAGGAAAGTGTTCTTAGACAAACTTTCTGAGTATTTAAGCAATAACAAAAATGCTATGTAGAAACATTTTTTCATTCTAAATAACTTTTAGGACAATCATTTAACACTAGTATTCTTAGATTATTTTAATATGATACTGAATTTACTAGCACATACTAATTGACACTTATTTTACCTCCTTGGGATGAGACTTAATTTAATTTTTAGATATTAATATTATTAACTAATATTAGAAATGAAATCTTCAATTCTGTTATGCATTAGAATCGTGTGACATGCCAGTATTTGAGAATGCCAAAGCCAAAAGCAATGGCACGTGGTTTAAACTCAATGACAAGCTGGACTATGAATGCCACGATGGATACAAAAGCCAAGATGGCCGCGCAGGTTCAATCGTGTGTGGTAACGATGGTTGGTCTCCTAAACCAATATGTTATGGTAAGTACCATTTTTCCAGGTATTTTGTTTCAAGATTAACAAAATGAACAAAACGTGTTTCAGATATCCCACTTTGGGGGCACCTAGGTGGCTCAGTTGATTAAGCATTAGACTTTAGCTCAAGTCATGCTTTCACAGCTCTGGGTTCCAGCCC
>NW_021884051.1:0-689 GCF_006229205.1 Suricata suricatta
GAGAGGACAACTGTTTTCTATATAGTGTGGTAGAGTAACTAACCGTTAGCACATATGAAATGCACAGAAACTTAGGAATTGCATAGTAAAGAGCTGGAGATCTGAATAAGGGTATAAGAGACAGGCAAATGTGTGTGTAATGCTTAACGCTAAGCTAGATACACCAGGGATGCCTCTATAGAGTTGCCAGATAAAATACAAGTTGCACAGTTAACTTTGAATTTCAGATAAACAAATTTTTTTCTGTAAATATGTCCCAAATATAACACAGGGCATACTTATACTAAAATTTATACATTGTCTGTCTGGCATTCAAAGCCAGATGGACATCTGTATTTTAGTTTGCGAAATCTGGCGACCTTATGCACATAAAGCAGTATTTGTTTTTATGAGGCACTATAGCTTGAATAATTGCCCCTTACTATTTGGAAGCCATTATCCATGTAACAAACTTCCCAGCAGGCTTATTGTAGTTGGGTTAGAAATTATATACTTAAAACACAGTGCCACCTAGCTGGGACTTTCTATTTAACTATTTCATACCCATGTTACATGTAAGGTTTATTGAAACAGTCACAATCTGCCCTGTATTGCTATACAAAACTTCACAAGATTCCGTATAATTCATTACCTCTTGGGAAGAACCGTTTGTATCTAATGGGCATTTTATCTTGACCCTTCTCCCCAGC
>NW_021884052.1:0-689 GCF_006229205.1 Suricata suricatta
ATCAGTCACAATAATCACCGTGTTAACTCACTAATCATGTATGCTTTCAGGTAATGCGGTAAGCCACATTTTACAAAACTTACTTTACAGTAAATTTTCAATAAACTAGGAAATTAGCAGAAATCTTTCTTAACTTGATGAAGAGCATCTATGGAATGCCTATAATCTACTTTATAGTCTCCTTTAGACTGCAAATTATAGATTGTATTACTTTCTAATTGTGACTTTCCCACTAAAATCAGAAGGAAGTAACAATGTTTATATTCATTAGCTTTGTACTCGTGGAAAACCTGTGCAATAGACTGAGAAATAGAAATAGAAGCCATCAAATTAGTAAGGAAAAAAATAAAATTATGTTTATTGGCAGAGGGCATGATCATCTCTGTAGAAATTTCTATGGAATCAAAAGAAAAAAAACACTGTAGTAATAAAGCAAAGTTAGCAGGACAGTAGCATTATGAAGTCAACATATAATAATCATTTGTATTTCTCTGTATTATCAATAAACAATAGGCATTTATATTTAGGTATCCAGTTTACAATGCACTTGTAATATTATTAAAAGATAAAGTGTGTTGAAATTTAAAAAAACGATAAAATAGATTTTATTAATTTAAAGATTTTTATGTTCAAAAGATACAACTAAGAAAATGACATTTTGTTTAGCTATGCATTTTGGTTTCCTTTTT
>NW_021884053.1:0-689 GCF_006229205.1 Suricata suricatta
AGAGAGGGAGACAGAGGATCTGAAGCAGGCTCTGGGCTGACAGCAGACAGCCTGATGCAGGACTCAAATTCATGAACTGTGAGATCATGACCTGAGCCAAAGTTGGATGCTCAGCTGACCAGGCCACCTAGGGCCCCCATGGTGCACTTATTCTTAAGAAGGATGTGGAAGATACAGTCAAAGGAAGAGAGAGTCGTAGGACAGATGTAAATAATGGACAAAATGAGGAAGAGATACTATTTGAGATAACTCTGAGACATCTCCACCATTGTTGAGAAATACCGGACCTTGCTCCTACAGTATCTCATTGAATCCTACACAGGATAAACAAAAGGAAACTCTGGAACCACAGAGCTTAAAGGAAAATCTCAAATGTAGCCAGAAATCAAGGGCAGATCTGCCAAGAACAGCAATTATTCTGACAACTTTCAACTCAACAGCACCATGAAGGTTGGGGAAAAAGGCGAGAAAGCAGTGCTCAGAGAAACGAGCTGTCCGTTTGGAATTTGGAAACCACCCAAACTATCTTTTAAGAAAAACATCGAAAGGAAGATAGTTTGGAATGAAAACTGAGTTTACCTTCAAAAACGCTTCCTTAAAGGAGATCCGAAAAGATCCCAGCTGGAAGGGTAAGACAACTTTATCATTATTTTGGGAGATTCTCAGATTTCTCCCTTACTCATTGAGAC
>NW_021884054.1:0-689 GCF_006229205.1 Suricata suricatta
ATTTGCTAATTTATAACTACAACCATTTATAATTTACAATCTCCTAATAAGTTTCCTAATGGGTAAGTAGAGAAGCACAAGGAGAGGCTACAGGAGAAAGATAGAAATAGGTAAAAGAAAGATAAGTGATAGATATATGATAGGTAGATAGATAGATGGTAGGTAGATAGATAAATAGATAATTATTCCATTATATAAGTGAGATTTCCAGCTGATCCTGTTGATGGACACTCAGAGAACTGAATTATGAATTACTGTGAATACAAAAATGGTATGTTTTTGAGTAAAGCTAAGATTGATAAGATTACATCCTTTTCCTTTTTAGAGATTACATCCTTTTGTACCTATTATTTAAAATCTTGTATTGATCGTCTTGGCATCCTTACAACTCAGTAAATGCTAATCTTTGAGAATTTTCTGTAGTAGCAACAACTGAAATGTTATTTAGCACTGTACCAAGTGGTCAGAAATTCTGAAATGTGAGAGACATGTGACTTTCTTATTAATCACAAAGTTAGTTCATACTTGACAATATGCTAGAGAATATGAAAAAATGAGGATCAAAGGCATCTGAGATTTCATTCATGTGTAATTTCTCTTTTTAGATAATCTCTCAAACATAAGACAAACATTATTAAAGATAGTTATTTGCTGAAATTAAAACTAAATAGCTGTATATATATATATAT
>NW_021884055.1:0-689 GCF_006229205.1 Suricata suricatta
CCCATTAGTCACTGCTGCCGAAACTAGGAATGGGACCACCAGACGCCGTACCCCTCCCGATGTGAGGCCCTAGTACGGGTTAGGAGTATCCTCGCTAAAAAGCAAATCAAACCCAAATCGAAGTGAGTCTCAACCTCACTACAAGCTTACAGGAACCACAGGGGACAAAGGACCATGTCACATAACACTGCGAGGTTACGGTGTGAGAAATTCTGCAGGATGAATGGCCCACCTTCTTCAACAAAGACACTGCATTAAAAAAACAAACAAGGACAAGGAACAGTTTGAAAATCCAAGAGACTTCAGAGACACATCAACCACGAGCAACGTGCAGACTATGGTTAGATCCTGACTCAGACCAGCCAACTGTAAAATGACATTTCAGAGACACCTGGGGAAAGTTGAATACAGACAGGGTGTCAGATGACAACGAAGAAATGTCGCTGACTTTGTCGAGTGCCATAAGGGTACATGGCTCACATTTTTTAAAAAGGCTTTATCTGTTAGAGATAACACATTCGAGTTTTTACAGATGAAAGGATAAAATAGGGGTGACTGGGTGACTCAGTCAGTTAAATGTCCGACTCTTGATTTCAGCTCAGGTCATGATTTCATGGTGCATGGGATTGAGCCCCATGTGGGAATCCTTCAAGACAGCATGGGGCTTGCTTCTCTCTCTCTCTCTCTCT
>NW_021884056.1:0-689 GCF_006229205.1 Suricata suricatta
AAACTGAGGAAATGAGATTTCTGTCATTTGCGCTGCAAAGATCTCCCTCAAACATTGCTGACTTCATGTGACTGAAACATTGCTGTTTCATGGCATTTATTTTATCAGTCTTTCTCTATATATCAGTTGTTTTAATTCTTTGATTCCATTTCTAAATTCTCTAGTATTTTAAAAGATGCTTTTAAAGTTTATTTAGTTTTGAGAGAGAGAGAGAGAGAGAATGAGAGAGAGAGAGCGAATGCATGCACACATGCGTGGGGAAGGGACACAGAGACAGAGAATCCCAGGCAGGTTCCACAGTGTCCATGCAGAGCCTGAAGTGGGGCTTGATCTCACAAGCCGTGAGGTCCTGACCCGAGTTGAAATCAAGAGTCAGATGCTTAACCAACTGAGCCACCCAGGTCCCCCTCTAGCAATTTTTATTGATCTGCTTATACTTTTAGTTTTGTTTATAGCTTTGTATTCTTTAATTACCTCAGACTTACATAACAATGTAAGAATAGCACAAAGAATCCTCAAATGTGTACATTTTGCCACATTTGCCTTACCTTTCTATTATTGTTGTTTTTTGAATCTTTGGGGAGTAAATTGTACACATAGAGATCATTTACTCCTAAATAATTCATTGTATATTTCCTAAATCTTAACTAGCTTCAGTACGATTACCAAAAGGAGGATATTATCATCGA
>NW_021884057.1:0-689 GCF_006229205.1 Suricata suricatta
GCTTCTGGAAATGGTAAACCAGAAATTGGGAAACTCTGGAGTCCCCACCAGATTGATGTGTCCTAAGCCCAGAGGGGCTGCTGAGAACAGAGAAGGGACTGGGTGACCAGCACTTGTGTTCTCACAACCACCACCCAGACCTCGTTAGATGCCCATGCAGGTCCAGAGCAGCCTCTGCTGGGAACCACGTAGAAGGTTTTGGGAAGAGAGATGTTTTCTCCCCAGAATCGAGAGCAGAAGAGAAAATATTCCAACAGGGAAAACACACCATAAGTAGGGTGCTTGACCACATCTTGCTGTCACAGGACACAAGTTAATTTCTCTTGAATTACTGATTTCGGTAAGAGATAAAGAATTTATTCTCAACTCTTATCTTGTGGATGTTCTGGGAAGACCTCACCCAGATGCCTACAGATAATTCACAGCATCTGCTCAAGGTTCATGGAGATAACAAGCCCATTTATAACTCTTTCTGGATGATTCTAGGAACCACCAGCTCAGTCTGCAGAGAAGATGGACCTCAAATTCCAGGAGTTATGTTTGTGCCATCTCTGCTGTACTAGGCAGCTCAACTGCTCCCGGGGGAAGCAGCTCATCCAGCCCATTCTGTCCAGGCCTCAGGGGTGGGGGTGAGGGGTGGGGACCTGCCAACTTGCATCAAGATTTGGATATACCCACTAGAAACGGAA
>NW_021884058.1:0-1475 GCF_006229205.1 Suricata suricatta
CACACACAACCACGCACACACATGTGCACACACAGAATCAGAGGATTGTGCCAACATAGAAGTAAAGGACAGTGTTTGAGAAGTCCCAGCTGCGAGGTGACACTGGGTGCTGCCCCAGGCCTGGACACACAGGGGGCGCAGCAGAGGGGCACCCGGTCCCTGTGCCATTTTCACTTTAATATACAGCAGTTCAGGCCCTGCAGGAACTCTTGTGCCTGTACCTTTTGACGGCGGCCCTGGGTCACATATTCATAAGTGCTCATCTGCTTGGACACTAGAGAGGAGAAAGGAGGAAATGGGCAGTTACAATTATGCAAGTGGGCAGAGTGGCCCGCAGACCACGACCCAGCCTTCCAGGGTCCCCACAGGGTGCCTGGTAGCTGCCTCCTAACCCGGAGCGCTAGGGGACGGCTGCACCTCGCCTCTCGGGCCCCCTGGCCGGTGGCCCAGGCAGCAGCTTCTCACAGCCCAGAGGTTGCTGAGCACTGACCCCATCTTAGGCCCCACCACACAGGCCCGCAAAGCCAGTGTGGCCCTGGACACTGGCTCCAGCACTGTGACAGGGGCACCCCGGGTCACAGAAAGGACATCTGAGACCTGTGTCTGTCGACAGACAGCACCGTCCACGAAACGTGTTCTGTGCCTGTCTCAGCTTGTGCTGCAGCAGAGGCGCCAGACCTCCGGTATCGCTTTCCCCCAAACCAACATTTATTTCTGGGGAGGGACAAGGGCCACCCGCAGAAGCTATCTGCAGCTCAATGTGCAGACGGAGGGTGGCCTCTCCACACCCCCCGTGGGTCCCGTCCCCTTCCCTGGGTGCGCCCGTCCGTGTTTGCTGTGGCTTCCCAGTGAACTGCACCTGGTTCTCGCTACTTTCGTCCACCTCCCTCGGAACTTGTCTGTGCGAGGACACAAACTGGCGCCTGGTCACCAGCTCGTGAAAACACTCGTTCTGTTGCAGGGATTTGCACGGCTGCCATCGCCGTCAGGTGGCAATTACACTAGCTAATTTCCCACCTTTGTCTGGAGTCTGGTTTTGCCGTCCAGATATTGTGGAAGCAACACTTTGAGCCCTAAGCTCAGTGTGCATCTCCCTCCCACGCCCCCACAGTGAGTGTGGCACCCCCACCCTGCCGGTTGCCAGGGTGGGGGCCCTCTGGTCCAGTCGCTGGATCTCGCATTGGCTGTCTGTCCCGGGGACCTGTTCTTCAGTCTCACATCCGTCCTTCCTGGGTGGCTGCAGTGCACTTCTGGACCTGCCCAGCCTGTCAGCTGTCAGCTGCCATGTACACTGCGGCTGGAGCACTGTCCCCAATCCACCCCAGTCCCCACTGGGAAGCGTGGAAGCTTGTAGAAGGGCTTGGGCTGAACGGCCTTAGGTTCTGGGTGGGGATTCTGGCCCTGACTCCACGTAGAGCACCCCCTGAGCTAGACCAGCTCCAGAGCCAAGAGAGGGCCCCTGCTCCCTTGCAGAG
>NW_021884059.1:0-689 GCF_006229205.1 Suricata suricatta
GGGGGGGGGGGGGGGGGGGGGGGGGGGGGCGGCCTCCGCTCGGCCCGCACTTGGTTTTGTTGCAACACGGCTCAGTTTTGTGTTTTTCTTTAAAATTCAGACGGCTGGCCTCCATCGGATGAGTCACCTTCATCATTTAGTCCTGGTGAGGGATGGGGGATGGTTGGGCATAGAATGATCCAGAAACTGATAACTCACAGCAGAGGAAATCCAAGTGGCCCGCCACACTCACGGTGAGACAGCTCCAGCCCACACGCCGTGCCCGCCCTCCCCGGCAGCTTAGCAGAGACCCCTCCACGTGATGGGCCACCTGCCCTCTGACCCAGCGCCGACCACTCTGAAATCAGGGCCGGGTGTACCCGCACAGGTGCGTGGTGGCCCGCGTGGTCCCGCTCAGTACAGAGAAGCGGCCGGCGGATGGGAGAGAGGCAAGGACTCCTCGTGGCTGACCCGGCTGGTCTCTAAAATGGGATGAAGTACTGGCCTCGAAACGTTCTAGTTGTGAGTGCTGCATTTAAAAAAAATGGTTCTGGGGAAAAAGCCTTCCTGCCTATGTGGGGAGGCCACAAATAGGGCAAAATATCGACACGTGATGAGTGGGGGCGCGTGGGGGCGCGGAGGAGCACGTGCGCCTGCCCGGAAACCGCCTGGCACACACCTGCCTGCCGGCCAGCAGCCCCACCCCGGGG
>NW_021884060.1:0-689 GCF_006229205.1 Suricata suricatta
TTGTTTTTCTCTATGACCTATTTCATTGAGCATAATACTCTTTAGATCCATTCATGTTTTCACAAATGGCAAGGTCTGATTCTTTTACTGGCCGCACAGTAATCAGGGTGCATATACCACGTCTTCTTTATCGCTTTATCCATCGAAGAACACTTGGGCTGCCTCCCCTAGGCCAACATTTGGATAATGGATCCCAGGAGGGTGCTATGCAGGACACTCAGGTGTTAGTTTAGGTTTCTGGCCTTGGAACTGTGGGCTAATAGCTTGGTGCACATTTGTTGACAATCTAGTTCCAAAGTCCTTTCAAAGTGCTCAGTGATGGTCCTGAGCTCAGTCAGACTGGTGGCCTCCCCTCCTATTTTCTTCCTTTGTTTCAATTCACTAATCTCAGGAGATAATCCATTTACAAACAGTTGGGGGACTTCATTCATTGTATAAAATCCAGAATGCCACAGGAAGAGAGTTTCCCCACCGGTTTCAAAGTCGGCTGCAGACTCATCTTTCTTGCTGCAGGTTTGAATAATAGACCAACCAGTTGTAGGCAGGGAAGTCTCTAGGAATGGTTTTTAAAAGATCAGTAACTATTCTATGAACCTTTTCTGGTCCACGAGGACCAAATCATGATCTTGAATATCATCTTCAGGGTTACACGATTTTTTAAAATGTTTATTTATTATTGAGGCAGAAAC
>NW_021884061.1:0-689 GCF_006229205.1 Suricata suricatta
TCTCTCTTTCTCACTCTCTCTCTAAGACAGAAATAATAATTTTTAAATTTTTTAATGTTTTATTTATTTTTGATACAGAGAGAGACAGAACATGAGAGGGGGAGGGGAAGAGAGAAGGAGACACAGAACTGGAAGCAGGCTCCAGGCTCTGAGCCAGCTGTCAGCACAGAGCCTGACGCGGGGCTGGAATCCACAAACATGAGATCTGACCTGAGCTGAAGTCAGAGGCTTAACCAACTGAGCCACCTAGGTGCCCAATATTTTTTTTTAAACGACATTCTATTTGGAAAACTATTTGGCAGTGAGTTAGGAAAGTAAACTTTCTTACAGAAGGGCAGCATTTGTCACCTCAAATTATGTCTCTTTGCCATAAGGATTATGTTCAACTAACAAAGGAAAAGCTCTGAGACCCAGGACAAGTTTCCTTTGTAAGAGACGTTTGCATGCCTGAGGTAAAGTTCCATGTGGAAGGGTGTCTCCCTCTGTGTAGCAGAAAGAGGGAGAATGTGTGAATCTCCAGAAACTCTGACCAGTGGAGAGGCCTGGATTTTAATCTGGGCAACAACCAGGGGAGCCTCAGTGACTGTGCTAGTTCACCTCCCCCTGTGCTTCCCAGGAGGATCCCTGTAAGGTTCCAGACGGATCCTTGCTGCCGCCCTCTCCCTCAGATTCCCTCAGGTGGGTGGGTG
>NW_021884062.1:0-689 GCF_006229205.1 Suricata suricatta
GAAAAAGGCCCATAAGCAAAAAGCTGCAGGGGATAGAGTGCTGTTAGCAATTTGCTGTGACACAAAGTGGGACATGAAAATGGTGAAGAGTAAGGTTGGCGAGATGAACAAGGGCCACATCTCTGGGAACCCTGAAAAAAAAATGGGTAAAAGGATAGAGGCTATGAAGGGACTGTGGCCAAAGGAGTTACATAATCCATAGCACAATTTTCCCTGGTGCCTGGAGTGAAAGATAGATCAGACAGTTCAAACTAGGGTCAATGGAAAAGGGGTTGGGAATTCTCACATCCCTAAAGTTGAAGGGACCACATCACCGGTTTTAGGGAAGAGAAACAAAGGTGAAGAGGTGAATAAGTTAATCACATGCCTTTCTAATGATTCCATGTCTGTATATAAGGGTGAGACTTGACACCCAAGTGGAACAAACGGCAATTCTGAGAAAGGGATATGTGAACTTCACTGTCTTCCAGAATGTTTCCAGAGCCAAAAGGGAGGGTGTCAAGAGGGTACTGTAGGTTTGAGCTTCCTCCGTGCTTTGCCTGTCCTCCCTTATCTACTCTGCCCCAGTCCTTATATACTGAAAGCCTAGATATCAGGGAACACAGAATCTTTACTCCTGAAAATCTCTATAAGAACCACAGGTAAGGGTGAAGAAGGAAAAGGAAAGACAGGTCCTTTTGGAGAAAAAG
>NW_021884063.1:0-689 GCF_006229205.1 Suricata suricatta
AGGGGGAGCGGAGGAGGGAGAGAGAGTTGGGGAGAGAGAGGGATGCAATACTTGAGAGACTATTGAATGCTGAAAATGAACTGAGAGTTGAAGGGGGAGGAGGGAAACGAGGTGGTGGTGATGGAGGAGGGCACTTATGGGGAAGAGCACTGGGTGTTGTATGGAAAACAATTTGACAATAAAATATTATGAAAAAAAAATAAATGGTGGGTAAGATCAAAAGGCAAAAACAACTTTATAAGAACAGTGTTGACAGATTGCTGTGTTATATTCCATGATTTAGCTACAGTTAGCAGTGATGTAGGTAATGATCTTAACATGGAATCTCTAGGAAACATTATCACTGAATACCTTATGAGTTTGAACATTCTGAATGTGATTTCCTATCAAGGGATTCATGCTTGGGAAATTTATGGAAATGGTATGTACTTACTTCATTGAATGATACCTTACATTGAACCATAACTGCAGAGGATGGATTCGGGAAACTGGCAACTGCTGAAGGAAGAAAGATGCAGTCTGGAAATAAAGCATCATTTGCTTTTACTGGGAATAAAAGCTAAAAACTGATGTCTGACTTAAACAATTTAGACACATTGACTACATATTATCTCTTGAGAGTAATTTGGTTGATACCAGGCTAAACTAACAAGTGAAAGCTAAGCTAGTTTTTCTCAAAGACTTTGAAT
>NW_021884064.1:0-689 GCF_006229205.1 Suricata suricatta
TTATCAGCCCGGGGAGAGGTTCTCAGTCTTGCTCATTTGTAACTGTCAGTCTCTACACTGGGATTCTTTCACTTCCTAGTCCATCCTTGCGCTTATGCATCCCAATGCTTCCTACCTGTCACCAAGCCTTATTTTTGCCAATAAGGTTTGCAGTGGAATTGAAACTCCATCAGAAAGAAAACATGGGGCAGAGACCAGAGGAACACGTGCTGACCCCTGGAGAATGCTGAGCAGGCAGATCTTGGGGTTCTCTTGCTCCAAGGAAGGAGTCTCCTCTGACCTGGACACCAGTACCCTTGGAGTACCTGCTGGTCTAATGATACAAAGATGCTCCGATAGAAATGAGTTACCAACTGAGGGGCAGTTAGTTGAAAATGGCTTTTTTATTGTAATCAGGCAGTGTACAGCTTTCTCTTAAGAAAAAAAATGAGAACTCCTAGGCTAGGTCATATTCGCTCCGCATTTAAGGCAGGGTGTCCTCATTTGGTCTGGAAATGTCAAAGGGAGCCTGAATGATTAATGGGAGAGGCTCGGGGCTCTGCAGGAGCCTCACCGTGTGCTACAGGGAAACAGTTAACCATTCCTGACCTTGGCTTTGCCATCTCTCTCGCCCTTCATCATTCTGTAAAAGAATACAGTGCAATTTCCGAGTGAATGAAGGTGAGGCCCCTGGGGTTGGGACAGGACCC
>NW_021884065.1:0-689 GCF_006229205.1 Suricata suricatta
GAGTGGAAAAGATAAATAAAACTCCCACAAGAAACTTATCAAGTGCCTAGGTAAACTTTGCACAAGAAGCCACTTGCAAATGTACAAGGGATCATTATTGATCTGTGCTGGACAAAGACCAGGTGCATGCATCAGCAGGTGTGAGCATGTATTTTCCTTCTGTGCAAAGTCAAGGACTTGTGTATGTTAGCTGGTAGCACTCACACTGCTTTTCTCCTCCAGGAAGAAGGGCTGTGTGGTCCCAGGAGAACAAGAACGGTGCTTCAGATCTCATACGTACATAGAGAAGGAAAGGAAAATGCCCGGCCCTTTTAAAAATTAATTTATTTTTAAGAGACAGAGAGAGAGAGGGGCAGAGTTAGAGAGAGGGGGACAGAGGATGGGAAACAGGCCTGCACTGACAGCATAGAGCCCGATGTGGGACTCAAATTCATGAACGTGAGATCATGACCTTATTTGAAGGCAGATGCTCAATCAACTGAGCCACCCAGGCACCCCAAAATGGTCCTTAAACATATGAAAACACTTAAGACCTTACTTTTAATAACAGAGATACACGCAGAGACTTCACAGAGATACAATTTTCTTATCCATCAGACTGGCAAAATCTAAGATTGATAACATATTTTGTTGGTGGGACTGTGGCAAAATAGGCAATCTCATACATTGCTAGGGGGAATGCAAAATGG
>NW_021884066.1:0-689 GCF_006229205.1 Suricata suricatta
CATGATTTGTTCGTAGGCTCTCTTCTGTGGCTTTTAGAGTTCTGGCTTGTAAATATGGGTCTCTGATGCACTCGGGGTTCCCTTTCTGTATTCTGTTAGCTGAGTGTCCACCGTCATTCAGTCATTCATCCACTTCTGTATCTGTATCTGGAAGAGGGGACATCTTTTAATCAGTGTACAAACATTAAGCTGCGACTTGTGGGCAATTTTCAATTGATCGCGAAGACGCTGGAGCATAAAAGCGAATAAAGAATCCTTAAAGCAGTGGGCGAAGACTGCAAACCAAATCCTGAAGGAGATGACCTTGGATCTTCTGTGGAAGAGGCTCCGTGTCCGTCATGAGCAGCCACACAGCGTCCCCTAGTGGCCGCAGGACAGACAGGACTACTGCCGGCCTCCTTGCTCCGTGAGCCCTAAGTGGAAGGAAGCCACAGGGCAACTTAAACATCCTCGCAGGATTCCAGGGAGGGCAGGAGCAGCTCTGCAAACATCAGTGCTTTGGACCACATCATCCAGTATTCCCAGTTCCTTTTTCACTCATTAGGAGTGAATGATATGCTGTATAGAATCCTCCATGACTCCCTTCATCACTGGTACGTCTAATAAATGAATTCAGTAAAGTGAAGCAATATAGCAATACGTAAAATATGTTTAATTTCTATACCTGAATAACAGTCTATCCCAGAGGG
>NW_021884067.1:0-689 GCF_006229205.1 Suricata suricatta
AATGTTTATTTAATTTTGAGAGAAAGAGAGCACATGTGGGAGAGCAGGTGAGTGGGGGAGGGACAGGGTCTGAAGTAGGCTCCAGGCTCTGAGCTGTCAGCACAGAGCCTGATGCAGGGATTGAATTCATGGACCATGAGATCATGACCTGAGCCAAAATCAGATGGTTCACCGACAGAGCCACCCAGGCTCCCTCATATACCCTTTTATACTGTTTAAATGTTTCACTATATATTTATTTATTTACTTAAAGATAATTAATTATATATATACTTAAATATATATTTAAAGATAATTAATTTTAAACCTCAAAATAGATTATGGGTGGTTTCAAATATGCAAGCTTCTTATTCAGCCAATGCTTTTTATTCATAATGTGCTGAGTGCTTTAAAAAAAAAAGAGAGAGAGAAATTTGTTAACTGCCTTTCATTGAGGAGCAAATAGCTAGTCCAGATGTGTGAGCTGTTTTACCGGCTGACCATGACTCATTTTCTGACTATTTCTGTCTGTCTTGCCCTCTAATGTTCACAGAGCTGGACCACAATTCTCTCTTAGGGCATTGGTTCTCAAAGTGAGTTTCTGAGACCAGCCTTGTCAACAACTGGAAACTTGTTAGAAAATCAGATTTTACACCCCACCTCAAACCTATCGAATCAGGAACTCTAGTGGCTGAGCCCAGTTATCTGTG
>NW_021884068.1:0-689 GCF_006229205.1 Suricata suricatta
TCGAAGGAGCCGGGAGCGGGCGGGTGGCCGGGCCCGCCTGGTACCTGGGGTCGGGTGGGCCGGAGCGCTCAGGCTCAGGAGGCGCAAGGGCCTGCGGCTGTGGTCTCGGAGAGGATGGGAAGCCGCACACGAGGCAGGGCCGGGGGACGACCCACCCTCTGCAGCTCTGAGGCCTCATTGATGCCGCCCAAACCTGCCCCGGGGCAGAACGCAGGGCATAGGCTGTGGTCTGGATGGTGGCGTCCGGCAGGACACAGGGGCTCCCCCAACCCAGACAGCTCACCCCAGCAGGGCAGCAGATTCCCTCAAGGGCCTGGATGAGGAGGAAGACCCCACCCCCCAACTCCCAAAGCACCTTCAGATGGGCCTCTTGCGGGTAGTGAGTTACAGGAAAGACCTTCTACCCACACTTTTGTGTGTAACTCGCATCGAATTATCTGAGGAGACGGCCACAGGCAAGACATTCCTGCACCAAGTGGGCCTGCGTGTTTTAAGGGTGTCAGTCTGCATGGCTGCGCCGGGCAGCTGGGCCGCCCCAGAGCCCAGGAGGCAGGAAGGAGGGAGAATCTGCTCTGGAGTGGAGACGGCCGCCAGCGCAGTGTGTCTCTGCCTCGTGTTCTGTCTGTGTGCAAACGTGTGCAAAGTCCCCCTCGGTTTCAGGACGCTGTCATCCTGGCCTGGGGCCACCC
>NW_021884069.1:0-1475 GCF_006229205.1 Suricata suricatta
GAAATCAAGAGTTGGACACTTAATTGACTGAGCCACCCAGGTACCACCCCGGATATTTTTAAAAACTATAGTTGATCAAGATATTTTACCCGAAGAAGGCTGATGAATGAATTTTTCACATGAGCAGGTCTGTCCCTCCCACAGTCCCCTGATGTTTGTCGTGGACCTGAATGAAGATTTGAATTCATGTTGATTACATTTGCAGGCTGACCCAGAGAGAGAAGGTACATGGTGACAGCAGATTAGATGCTATGTTCCTGTCCAAGTTTTTCTCTTTCTTGAATATATTTCATAAGATTTTCCTTTTCCCTCTATAATATCACTACCACGGTCTACCTTGGATGAGCTTTTGTTTATGTATCTTCATCCTTCACTAACTTGGAGGTTTTCAGAAGAAAAGCTTCTGATTCATTCGGTGTGGGAAAGGGAGACACGTGATCCATGTTATTCACAAAATCACAACCAATCACCGTGACCGAGATGGTCGGGTCCTGAGAGAGGAAAGAACCTGAGTGGGATGGAAACAAACCCAAAGTCTAGGGTCTGACGCCCACCCGCGTGCGCGTGAGATGCGCTGGCTGCCGGCCGCGGCCGAGGTGGAGAGCAGACCACACAGCCTGGAGAAGCCCGAGCAGGAGGAGTTTGCTGTCACCGGTCAAAGTCTATCGCTGGTCGGACGCATGGAGGTGGGTGAAAAAAGCAGTTAGGATTCCATGAAAATATTGGCTCTCTTGCCATGAGGGAATAAGCCCCTCTGTGGATCTATCAGGCTCACGGTTCATGAATATAATTATTTTATTTTATTATTATTTTATTTTTTTTTAATGTTTTATTTAGTTTTGATACAGAGAGAGACAGAGCATGAGGGGGGAGGGGTAGAGAGAGAAGGAGTCACAGAACTGGAAGCAGGCTCCAAGCTAGCTGTCAGCACAGAGCCCAACGCGGGGCTCGAACTCACGAATGTGAGATCTGACCTGAGCCGAAGTCAGAGGCCCAACCGACTGAGCCACCCAGGCGCCCCCATGAATATAATTAAATGTGCAATCCAAGAGAAAGTACTATGACTCCATTCTTTCTATTTTTAAAATTCTTTAATGTTTTTATTTATTTTGGGGAGAGAGGGCACTAGTGGGGGAAGGGCAGAGAGAGGTGGGGAAAGAGAGAATCCCAAGCAGGCTGTGTACTGTCATCACAGAGCCAGACTTTGGGCTCCATCCCATGAACCATGAGATCACGATCTGAACTGAAAGCAAGAGTCGGATACTTAACCAACTTATAAATTTTTAAAAAATGTTTTTATTTACCATGACTCCTATTTTAGTCTCTGCCCCTCACCTCTAGTTTCCTTTCTTCCCTCTCACTTCTTGGGGCCCAAAAGGATGCAGAGGGTAGATGGTAACCCCGATGCTGACACATGCTTTTGCCTCTAGCCAGTGAGGCGCTTTGTTGTAGAGCACCCAGGAACTGAGCACTTT
>NW_021884070.1:0-689 GCF_006229205.1 Suricata suricatta
ATACTTTATACGATCACCAGCCTTTTAAATGAATTGAGACTCGTTTTAAGGGCTAAGATAAGACCTGCCCTGGAGAATGTTCCGAGTACACTTGAGAGAAAGAGGCACCTGCTGTTGGGAGGCATTTTTTGTCTGCTAGGTCTTATTGTGTTGGAGTCCACTGTTCCCTTGTTGACCTTCTGTTGGTTGTTCTAGGCATTATTGCGAGTGGGGCATTGGTGTCTCCAACTGTTCATGTGGGACTATTTCTCCCTTTATTTCTGTCAGTCTTTGTTTTATATGCTTTGGGGCTGTGTTGCTTGGTGCATGTGTGTTTCTAAGGATTGTATCTTCCTGATGGATTGATCCTTTGGTCCTTATAAAGTGTCCTTCTTTGTCTGTAGTAACAGATTTTGTCTTAACGTCTGTGTCGTACATCTGTGTAGCCATTCCTGCTCTCTTTCGCTTCCTATTTGTATGATATACATTTTTCCATCTTTTAAAAAATATTTATTAATTTATTTTTTGAGAGAGGGAGAGAGAACAAGTCAGGGAGGGACAGAGATACAGGGAGAGAGAAATCCCAAGCAGGCTCTGTAATGTCTGTGAAGAGAGCCCGATGCTGGGCTCGAACCCATGATTTGCAAGATCATGACATGAGCCAAACCAAGAGTCAGCAGTTTCTCCTACTGAGCCACCCGCCCCCCCTT
>NW_021884071.1:0-689 GCF_006229205.1 Suricata suricatta
ATAAAGACTCATGATCAGAATTAGGGTCACCCACATATTCTTTGTCTATTCATCAATGGGCATTTGGGGTCTTTCCATAATTGGCTATTGTTGGTATAACTGCTAAAAACATTGAGGTGCATGTGGACTGAAGGGAGAGAGGGAGGGAGGAAAGGGGGTGATGGTCATGGTGGAGGCCACTTGTGG
The DNA here is from genome assembly GCF_006229205.1 of Suricata suricatta. Classification (NCBI taxonomy): domain Eukaryota; kingdom Metazoa; phylum Chordata; class Mammalia; order Carnivora; family Herpestidae; genus Suricata; species Suricata suricatta. The sequence continues at coordinate 187 of NW_021884071.1, forward strand.
GGAGAAGCACTGGATGTTATATGGAAACCAAATTGACAATAAACTATTATTAAAAGGGGATAAAGAAGATGTGGAATAGATCTACAATGGAATATACTCAGCAATCAAAAAGAATGGAATTTTGCGTGTTGCAACAACGTGGTAGGAGCTGGAGAGTATTATTGTAAGCAAATAAGTTAGAGAAAAACAAATATGGTTTGATTTCACTCATATGTGGAATTTAAGAAACACAACTGATGAACATAAAGGAAGGGGAGGAAAAATAAGATAAAAACAGGGAGTTAGGCAAACAATAAAAGACCCTTTAATAACACGAACAAACTGAGTTAATGGAGGGAAGGTGGGTGTGCAGGTCGGCTAGATGGGTGACAGGCATCAAGGAGGGCCATTACTGGGATGAGCATTGAGTGTCATATGTTAGTGCTGAATCACTGGCTTGTACTCCTGAACCAATACTAAACGTGTTCCTCTCCATGTTTCTCTCAAGTCTCCTTTCAATATAA
>NW_021884072.1:0-689 GCF_006229205.1 Suricata suricatta
TTCCATGCTGCAGGGACGTTCCTGTCGGCTCAGAAGGAGAATGGAGACTCCGAAGCAGGCAGAGAAGAGAGAGCTGTAATAAACTGCTAGGTTAGTGGTGAGATTCGTGGACAATTTTGTCATTAGCTATTCAGAGACCAGTGACACGCACGTGCAGGGGCGATGTTCGAACTACACGGGGCAGCTAATATGGCAGGGGCACTGCCCAGCGAGCTTAGATGGCGGCCAGGAGGGCATGCGTGTGAGCACGGGCTGGAAGTTCAGCTCTATTCACAGGTTCTGATCCGAACAGTTAAGCAGCGGGCCGAGAAGCCTGAGCAGTGCCTGGGCGCATCCTGTCCGCTCCAGGGCTAGGAGGCAGCACGTCGGGTCGCCGCCCATTAGGGCTAGTTAACTGGTTTGGGCAAACACCGGATTCACGGAGAGTATTACAGCATTAAAATACTAAGGTGGGCGGGGCGGTGGTGGAGCTCGTTTGCAGTAAATGGAGACTGGAGTCTGGGATAAACCAGAACTGGGAGAGGCGGCTGTAAAGACGGCGGCCTGTAAGGACGCGGGGCAGGTCTTGAGTCCAGCGGTCGCGCATAGCGCGGGGACTCGGGGCGACGGCAGACCGGCGAGTTTACAGCAGCGCGGCACCGTCAGGACCGCGGCGTCCAGGCCCGGCCGGCCAGGCGGCCGCCACGTGA
>NW_021884073.1:0-689 GCF_006229205.1 Suricata suricatta
CAGCAGGGAGCTCCCATAATGAGAGGGTTAAAAACCTGAAGAAGCAGAACTCTGAAGCTTCTATGTAGTGACAATTGTTTGGCACTGGCCTGGTACAGGCAGGTTTTAGCAGCAAATCCTGTTTTGTTGCTCTTGTTTTCCTGGTACCCAACAAAACCAAGATAATCATTTTCATCAGACCCACAACTGCTCAAAATGGGCTCTTATTCAAGAAAGAATGACACTTTATTTTTGAGAGTCTGAGTTCTGTGGAAATACTCAGGCTAAAAACAGGGAGAGGAAAACAAATAATGAGTGATGACCATATGGCTAACATTGTACTAAATGATATCAAATACAAAAGAAAATGTTAACATTTCTATGAACAGCTCCCTACAGACAGGGCACACATAGGAGGCAAAATAAAGAACATGTTTTCTATAGGATTGGCAAGGTGCACAATTTGTGGTTATGGACCCCTTGAAAATCTGTTAAAAGAATGATATATGATCACACAAAATTTGTATGTGATTTTAGGGGTGTGACCGAGAACCTTTAAAATAGAGAACATGACAATAATTTTAGGCCATCATTTCTTCATTATTTATTCAGAGAAGTCTTAGCTAAGGAAATGTATTATTTCATGTTCTTTCATAGCACCATTTATCTCCCCTTAGATGTTCATGGTTATAAATCAGCATTTATTTGTG
>NW_021884074.1:0-689 GCF_006229205.1 Suricata suricatta
CAATCTGAAACCTTCTTCTGCCATCTCTTAATCTAGTATATCCTACACTTCAATTTACCCTCAGAAGCATGCAAAAATCTGTTTTATGAGGAAATCTCCAGTGACCCTCAGGACCAAGATAAGACAGGCCTTTCTTTATATGAACTCCCAATATTTGACTGTATCATTTACAGTAGTGGAAACAGCAAGAGATAAAGAAAGTGTTCGTTATCCCAGCAAATAATACAGTGTCTAGGAGATGACATGCACTTAGATATGTGATGCATGAAGCAATCACAAATGAGTAATATGATTGCCTCTTTGGCATTAGGGTTTGATTACAGTATGCTACCCGATAATCTTTGCTACAGTTTACATACTATATACTCTGTTTACCAAATTCCACTTCCGAAAAGGACACTTATGAAAAGGACATAGTTTTGAAATACATGTGACTCTACATATTTGTGATTAATAATTGAGAAGAGCCAATAGAAAAAATGCTGTCAACCCCTGAAGATGACATAGTTGAAGATAATAGAGGAAAAAGACGGGACTTGACTCATGCTTTTCAACGTTCCATTCAGCTTCCCCACCATCATAATCCCCTGAGCTTCAGGGCACCTGGGTGGCTCAGTTAGTTAAGTGTTTGACCCCTGATCTCAGCTCAGGCCTTGATCTCAGGGTCATGAGTTCAAGCCCTCTACCAG
>NW_021884075.1:0-689 GCF_006229205.1 Suricata suricatta
CACTTGATCCAAACTAAAACCACTCCCTATCTGGAAGTTACCGTCAAAGGCACCTGGGGGCCCAGTCGGTTAAGTGTGTGACTCGGTTTCTGCTCAGGTCAGGATCTCACAGTTTCGTGAGTTCGAGCCTCGTGTTGGGCTCTGGGCTGACAGCGTGGAGACTGTTTGGGATTCTCTCTCTCTCTCTCTCTCTCTCTCTGTCTGTGCTCCTCCCCTGTTTGCTCTCTCAAACAAAATAAATAAAAAACTGAACAAAAAGAGAAAGTGACAGTTTAGAAAAGGACAAAGCAAGCCGCGAACTAGCAGCACAAGCTGTCACCCTTCTGTCCCAGCAAAGACTTTTGACCAACTCTAACATCTTGTCCAACACGTTGTCTAACTCAAACATCGCAATTTTAAAGGAAAGATGGAAACGTGGGAACAGACACTTCACGAGAGACTGGAAGAGAGGAGGGCGCGTCCCACAGGGCCCGGCTCCGTGCGGCCGGGGCTGGGGTGGCGCCCTTCTATTCCGAGCGTGGGGTGCGGGGCCCGGAAGAAAGCCTCTCAGAATGAGGAGCAGTGGCCACCGGGACACGAGGCCACCGTCACTCTGCAAACACGCTGAGCGAGAGAAGCAGACACAGAGGACGTCCCGTGGACATCTATGTGTCCTAAAATCCCACGAGAGTGACAGAGCCGGCCCGCCT
>NW_021884076.1:0-689 GCF_006229205.1 Suricata suricatta
CAGCAGTGTACTATCTTTCTTGATGATTACATTTCAATAGGGTGGATACTGGGAAAGACATTCCTGGGTTGTAACCCTGGCAAGAAGCTGGAGAAAATTCACATTTCAAAGAGGCAGAAGAGGAATTTACATTGGAAGTTTCCTGAAGGAAAGGCTCTGTTAGAAGGGAAGTCTGAGTCTGGAGTCCGGAGGAAACCTGTCTAGAGTGTAGTCTACCTGAGTGAACAGGAATTGAAGACCATGTTGGTCAGTTCGAATTTTCATACTGATTCAGAAGCAGTTATGGATGCAAAGATACACAGTACTGTAGATTAAAATTACCTGAAACTCATTTAAAAATAATGAGGCAAGGAATAGTGCATAGATTCTTCTCCTTCAACTTTTATTTGTAGGAGTATTTCATTATGGGGATATTTGGGAAAAACATGCTAGTAAAGAGGTATGTCGTATCCATCTTGGGTTCAAATTTTCTTTTACTTAAAATCATATTTTGAGCTTTGAGCATAGACTTTCCACCAGTCTGAGTACTCCTTAATGCTTATATTTTATTAGGATATATCTGTGCTTGACATGAAAAATACCTCAAGATATGTCTCTGCCATTCCCTGCTTTGCATTTGCACATTAATTTTCAGAATTTAAAAAGTGACAGTTCCCCCAATATTTCATGTGAACTACTAACAGGAAAGT
>NW_021884077.1:0-689 GCF_006229205.1 Suricata suricatta
CAAAGCAAAATAAAACCCCGCAAAACACTAGATCCCCAAATAATAGATAAAAAACCGAGAGGCACCCAACCCCTCCCAAGACATCGGCTGGCTTTCTACATTTACTCTGCTAAGAATTGCGTTGATCCAGACCCTTTAAGATCTGCTCTACTGTCCCCCCAACCCCAAAGCTGCCTGCGGGATTTCCTCAGACCTGTTGTTGGAATTCTTTGTGGCTACTGCTGTTATGTTACTTTGACCACATTTAAAAGATATTTTTCTCAGCTTTGGTTTGGGATGGCCTCTTTGGCCCTTGTAGGAGCCCCCCCCCCCCCCCCGTCTTGTTGAGCGAGGCATCGCTCATGCCCAGCACATAGGGAACATTCACCCACTGGACATGCTGCAGAGCACAGGAGGAGGTTCTATCCTCACGGAGTCCCTCTCTCCTCCCCTGGTCCCCCTTCCTGGTCGTGTCGTGTACCCCTCCATGACAGGGCCCTGGTAGGAGAAGGGCATCGCTGGGCAACATCCAAGCACACACTGGGGGTTTTGAATCTCTCGCTCTTCTGAGTAACGCTGGTCAATTCTTGGGTTGAGACTCTAGCGCAGGAAATCAGGTTCACTTGGTCGGTGGAGCTCTCTGTAGCTGAGAGGGTTTGGGGTGCCATGATTGGTTGCCAGTGTCGTCCGTGGCCACCTACCTCCAAAGG
>NW_021884078.1:0-689 GCF_006229205.1 Suricata suricatta
TCCAAGAGCATGAAGCACCAACCAGACAGTCACATGCACAAGTGTGCAGTTACAACTGCACCCAGTGTCTGGGGTGAAAGCAGGAATCAAAGCGGGAGGTACAGCCTGGTCTGTGGTGGTGGGTCATGGCACTGGTATTTTTTTTTTAAATATTTTTAATGTTTGTTTATTTTTGAGAGAGAGAGAGAGAGAGAGAGAGAGAGAGAGAGAGAGAGAGAGTCGAGTGGGGGAGGGGCATAGAGAGAGGGAGACACAGAATCTGAAACAGGCTCTAGGCTCAGAGCTGTCAGCACAGAGTCCAGTGTGGGGCTTGAACTCACAAACAGTGAGATCATGACCTGAGCCAAAGTCAGAAGCTTAACTGACTGAGCTACTCAGACACCCTAGGCGTTGGTGTAAGTTTGAAAGACCCAGGTGAGGTGAAGGTGTGATCAGGCCTGAGAAGCCCCCGTGGGGTGAGGCAGAGAATGAGGTGGGGATGCGCTTTGGATTCTGAACTTGGTGGTGCCCTCTGCGGTTTTCTGCCTGTGTGACTGGATATGGCACGTTCTGATACGGCCTCATCACAATGCAAAACTGCTGTTTTAATTTCCAGGTAATACACACCCAGCAGTTATTGTTGACATTTATTTATTTATTTATTTTAATTTTTTAAATGTTTGGTTTATTTAGAGAGAGAGAGAGAGAGA
>NW_021884079.1:0-689 GCF_006229205.1 Suricata suricatta
GAGAAGTGGACTGTTCTTTCGTTTCCAGAAGGAGAGGAGAATTTGATATAAATGGGCTCTAGAAGTGAAGCAGATCATTATTAACACCATGGTTATTTGCAATAATAAAACTATGCTCACAGACCCGAATACATATCTCAGCATTAACTTTTAGAGACTATATAATTTGTACAAGTTACTTTATCCTCCAACTCTGCTTCCCTACCTAAAAGTGAGAATAATGAATTTATATGGTTTTTGTAAAGCTTGCATACTGTAATAGAATATATAAAGAACAGACACATACAAGCTTTTCAACAAATGGCAGTGGTAGTAGTTTTTCTTATAATATATATAACATGAGAGAGGTGATACCTGTCTAGAGTAGTCATTATTCCTTAGCTACATGTTAGATTTATCTGTAGAGCATAAAAAATGATGCCTGGGCCCTACATTTGAATTTCTATGGGGTAAAGACAAAGCATTGGTATTATTTTAGGGCTACCAACTGATTTCAGCATAAAAGCAGGGTTAAATACCTCCTGGTAGGATGAAAAATAAGGTAGAGCCATATGGGTGATATTAATTTGTTGTCTTTCTCAGAGTTCCTTTCCTTTTAAAAAATATATAACTCAAAAACAAACTACATGGTTTGAAGAGGGAAATAATTGTGTTTTATACAGTGAAATACATTGTTATTATTATAACAA
>NW_021884080.1:0-1475 GCF_006229205.1 Suricata suricatta
TGAATATATATACACAAAGAAAAATTTTGTATATAAAATGTCAAAGAGATATTTGCACACCGATGTTCACAGCAACACTATTCAAAATAGCCAAAAGGGAGAAGTAACCCCAAGTGTCCACTGACAGATAAATGGAATGAAAAATGTGGCATATACATACAACGGGATATCATTCAGCCTTAAGGAAGGAAGGAAATCTCGCCACATGCTCGCCACATGAACACTGAGGACATTAAGCTAAGTTAAAGAAGCTAGTCACAATAAAACAAATGCTGTATGATTCCACTTACGCCAAGGTATCTAAAGTATTCAAATTCATGGAAACCGAAAGCAGATGAAGGTCCCAGCGGCTGCGAGGAGCTACTGTTTGATGGTATGGAATAAGAGACTCCATTTTAAAGCTTTATTTTCCATTTTCCTTTCTAACTAATGAACTCAAATTCAGCCAGAAGGGGCAACTGTTTCAAGCAGTTGCTAATAAAATACAACAGAATAACTGACATCCGGACCATAAAACTGTTGATATGAACTTTATGAAGACAGAATGGTTAACCAATGCATACTGAGAATAATTTCATTTGATAACACCAATAGAGTAGTTGATTAGAGAATAATCAAAAGCAGCTCAACCGGTTAGCACCAATGAACATTTTCTTTTTCCTCTGTTCTTCTTTATCAACGTGATGTAATTACCTTCTTCTTTCTCATAAAAACCCCTTGCTTTCCCCCACATGAACGGGACACTTTTCTAGCTGCTACCAGAATCTGCGCTCCCTAAGTCACCAATTCTAAAGCCCCAAATAAAAGTTCTTTGTTTCTTCTTCAGTTTGCCTCCTTTGCCTGATTGAAATTCAATAGAGTTTCAGTTTTGCAAGATTAGAAACCTCTGGAGATCTGTTTCACAACACTGTGGAATACGTAACACTACTAAATTTGTACACTTTAAAATGGTTGTGGGGCACCTGGGTGGCTCTGTCTGTTAAGTGTCCAACTCTTCATTTGAGCTCAGGTCATCGTCTCACTGGTCAGGAGATGGAGCCCCACATAAGTCTCTGTGCTGAGATCCAGGGGCCTACTTGGGATTCTCTCTCTCTCACTGTCCCTCCCCTGCTTACATACGCATGCTCTCAAATAATAAAAACCTTTTTTTAAAAACTGGTTAAAATGATAAATTTTGGGTTACATGTCGTTTCCATAATTTAGAGGCAAAAATCTCAGTAACAGACCTCCTCCCAAAAAAGGAATTATAAACTACCCTCCTTAAAATGCTTCAACTGCTTCCTATCACCCACTGAACAAACCCCAAACAGGGCCTCTGAGGCTCTGTACCATCTGGCGCTTCCCTCCTGGGACAGCCAGATCAAACACTCCCCTCCCTCTTCCTCAAGATGCTCCATCAAAATGATACTTTCGCTTCTTCAAATAAGTCAAATTCTTTCTTGTCTTGTGGTCTTTGTCCATGCTACTACCACTAT
>NW_021884081.1:0-689 GCF_006229205.1 Suricata suricatta
TGTCCATGAGTTCATGTGAATGTGGTGTCCAGAGGTTCTGGCTCCGGCTCTGCTGCCAACTCACTGGGTGACCCTAATACATCCCTGTCCCTCTCTTGGCCTTCGTCTCCCCTCTTCTGAAAGGCAGAGGCACGAATAGACTATCTCCATGCTCCTTTGGAAAATCATATCCCTGTCCAATCAATTCCTTGAAGCTTGTAAAGGCTGCACACCTATAATTAAAGGTGACATGTTGTTCTGACTCACAGGTCCTTCTCTTTACCATATACCCTAAGGTGACAATTTGACCAAGGGACACTTACTCAGTATTTGCCAGCATGTCCTATTCCAAGAGAAATGCAGTTATTGGATAGTGGGTACTTGGTTTGCAAAATCTTGAACAGTGGCTATTTACTGCTCCCTGGTGGTTCAAGGAGGTTTCTACAGATATCCAGAGGAAACATCTCAGATGTAGATCCCACTCCTATCTTATTGGAAGGATTAATGAACAAAATATGTAACGTGCCAACCTAGTGCTTGCTGTTAAATAGCTGTTGAATAAATGCATGCGCACTTGTCCCTTCCAAAAGAAAGTGCCCTTAATTTGTGGGTTCAGAAGAGCCTTTAAAAATATTATGTTTTTTAAAAAAATTATGTTTGAAGGTAAGAATTTAGAACATGTAATAATAACAAAATCAACAGCATATAAT
>NW_021884082.1:0-689 GCF_006229205.1 Suricata suricatta
GCCTCATCCCTGCTGTGTCACTCCACGTCCACTCTGTGCAGCCTGCATAGCCTCATCCCTGCTGCCGTGGTCACTCTGCGTCCACTCTGTGCAGCCCACACAGCCTCATCCCTGCTGTGTCACTCTGCGTCCATCTGTGCAGCCTGCACAGCCTCATCCCTGCTGTGTCACTCCGCATCCACTCTGTGCAGCCCGCACAGCCTCACCCCTGCTGCCGTGGTCGCTCCGCGGTGGGCCTGCCTCATGCGCCGGGTGACGTGGGGAAGGTGAACTGACCAGAGAGCCTCCTGACCCTTGGTTTGTGGAGGGCTCGTCCGTGGTGGAGCCTTCAGTGTGCTCACACGGCCCCCGTGTAGACGGCCTACACGCTTTTCCACAGGCCCAGGCGCTCGCCCTCCCATGTGCTGCCATGAGCCTGAACGGTGGCACTGGCAGCATGTGCCACGCGCCCAGACCCCGGGCCCGTCTCCCTCCTAAAACAGAAGGCACATAGCAGAGGGTGTCCGTCTCTCCCTTGACAGGACTCTCCTCCCCCGTGTCACCGGGGCGCCCCGCCGGGGTCTGGGGGACTCAGAGGCTCACCTCCTCCTGGCATGAGTACCCGACACCGAGCCTCCTGTGAGCCAGGCCCCCACGTCCTTACTGAGCAGACCTGTGACGGGGACCGTGGCTGTGGGAGGGACCGCGTG
>NW_021884083.1:0-689 GCF_006229205.1 Suricata suricatta
TCTCGATATGGGCAGGGTTGCTCACGGACACCTCCCAAGGACAGACTGCAGAATATGAGCTCCCTTAGCAGTTCTCTGAGGCCAAGGGAAGGGCTGAAAATAGACAGACTGGAATCTATTCATGCACATCCACAGATTTCTTCGAGCCATGGGGACTGATTCAGAGCTGACCTGGGCTCAGGAGGCGTGAGCTGCCTGGAGTGTCTCCCAACAGACACTGGGATAGGGGTTCCTTCCAGAGGAGCCTGGAAGGCCTTTCAACACCAGCAATGCCAGCTTGCAGCAGGGCCCTATCACCTAGGGTCAGAATCCACCTTTCCTTCCTTTTCCCCTTAGCCATTTATTGAACCATTTACTATGCACAGGCACTGAAGAGATGCTAGGGATACAGGTGCCAACTGACTTCCAAGGGTGGGGAAAAGAAACCCATTACCTTGAAAAGAAACAAAATATTGATGGATGGAGGAAAATAAATAAGATGTAATGAGATAGTAAATAGGGGGGCGCCTACTTGAAATAGAGTGATCAGGTCAGGCTTCTCCAAGAAGATGCCCTTTCAACTAAGGGCTAAAGAAGGGAAGGAGACGGGAGCAACAGAGCATAGTGGGCAAAGGGGAATGTGGCAAGGAGCGAGGTCAGAGATGGCAACAGGAATCAGACTGCAGAGCATTTTGGAGGCCAAGAGTTTC
>NW_021884084.1:0-689 GCF_006229205.1 Suricata suricatta
GGCTAATGTCTCGATACAGCATTAATGTTCAGTGTGAGGTTTATTGTTAATTTAATTCCATACTTGAGTGTTTGCTAGGAGAATACTGCGCAAGGAGGCCTTGCTGAAGTAGAAAGCTTCCTCACAGGAGTGACGGGCTCAGCTGAAGATGGGAAGGGAGGGAGGGGGTAGTGTGGCAGGGAGCCCGGGGAGTCAGGGAGGGGAAGGACAAGGGAGCCGTTGGAGCTGAAAAAGCGCCCAAGCAGAGCCTCACAGGGAAGAGGACATAGTGGCTGGAGAGGTCGGTGGACCTGGGTCCTCTGGGCCTGGTGGCATTTTGGAGTTGGCTCTAAGAGCAACATGAAGTAACTGTAGGGTTTCTAGCCGAGACAAAGGATGACATGGGATTTATGTATGTAGTGAAATTCATCCTTGAAGTATTCGGTTCAAGGAGTTTAACAAACCGGCGTAGCCCTGAACCAACCCCTGCTTCTGTGAAAACAGAACCCTTCCGTCACCCTGAACGCCTGGTGCGTTTTGCAGGCGTCCCTTTCTCGTCCCTGCCTCAGGCCACCAGTCATCGCTGTGTGACTGTGGATGAGTGTTTCCTGTTCCAGAAATTCATTTTCATGGGATCTTTTAAGTCTGCCTTCCTTCTCTCTGCTTCGTGTCTTTGACATTCACTCATGTTGGTGACATCAGTAATTGGT
>NW_021884085.1:0-689 GCF_006229205.1 Suricata suricatta
ACCTCATCTATAGCCTTTTTTAACTCATCACACCTATTTTCAAAGTGCCTAGTCAGTGTCTCAGTCGATTCTTTGATGCTTTTCTCAACCCCAGTGATTAATTTTATGACAAGTTTTTAAAATTCTTGATGTGGTATGTTGTATAGATCTGTCTTGAGCAGTTCTGTGGCTGTGACTTCCTCCTGGAAGTTCTTCAGGGAGAGTTCCTTCATTTTGTCATTTTTGCTAATTTTCTGTCTCTTGTCACCTTTAGAAAGCTCGTTGTCCACTGTGCACCTGTTAATATTTCTCTGTGAAAGGAGGCTTATTGACTGTCAAGGGCCTGTCGTTTCAGGAAATATTCCTTTAATGGTGTCCCTCAGTTTCTCTTGATGTGCCTTTGAATATTTTATTTCCCTACTCAGCATATTTGGGACTCACTGTCATGCACACTTTGGCTTGTTTATTGGTGTAGCCCTAAGAAGGAAAACAGACAGACAAACACAGAGGGAACAGTAGCACACAAATGCACAGACAAATCAAACAAACAAACACATTAAAAGGGGGAAAGAAAAGAAAGAAAATGGAGAGGAAAGAGACAAAAAGAAGAGAAGAAGAAAAGGAAAAAAAAAGAAAAAAAATAAAGGGGGTCAGAGACAACAAAGGACAGTGGACAGTCTAAAAGTGTATGACCAGTTGAGGGGAGAGGT
>NW_021884086.1:0-689 GCF_006229205.1 Suricata suricatta
AAAAAATGTACTGTGTAGCATATACAATTAAAAATATTTAATTATTGAAGTAATTCATAGCTCCAACAATATCTTAGGAACATAAAGAAAGATATCTAAAAACATCTTTATTCCTCTGAAATTAAAAACAAAACAAAACTAAACTGGCTCCTGAGTAGCACAGTAAATTAAGCATTCAAATCTTGATCTTGGCTCAGGTCATGATCTCACAGTTTGCAAGTTTGAGCCCCGCATCGGGTGATACACTGATGGCAGGAGCCTTCTGAAGACTCTGTCTCTCCTTTTCTCTGCTGCTCCCCAGCTTGTGTGCACTCTCTCTGTCTCTCACTCTCTCTCTTTCTCTCTCTCCCCCTCCCCCTTCCTCTCTTCCTCTCTTGATAAACAAACTTTAAAAAATTTTTAAAAAACCTAGTTACAGCTTTTTGCTTGTTCAGCAATTTCTATAACAACATTTTTCTTGCAAACCCCTCTAATCTCAATATGTGCATATTTTTTCCTTAAACAGCACAAACTTTATCCTCTTTTCCTAAAGAGTACTTTTATTTCACACATACAATGCAACAGTTACTTTTATAACCTTATTTAATATCTTTACCATCATCAAACCTACCTGCTGCATTTATCTTTATGATGTGCATAAAAAAAATTCCTTTGTATGCCAGGATTTTAAGTCAAGTATATGCTTTCAT
>NW_021884087.1:0-689 GCF_006229205.1 Suricata suricatta
GGAGGAGCCATCCTTAATTTTCCCTGATCCTTGAATTCTCTGGAGAGTACAGATGGCAGAGAGACTACAGTCTTTGGGATGGAAAAGTCATGGTCTGGCCAACCCACTGATCACAGACAGCCAGGGCCTAGAGTTTAAGAGATTGTCTTCAGTCTTGAAGCTAGATCAGTGCTATCCAACAGAACTTTCTGCCATGTGAGAAATGTTCTTGTGTAAATATAGTTTGAAAAGTTTTTTTTTAGGTTTATTTGTTTTGAGAGATTGAGAAAGAGAGAATCCCAAGCAGGCTTTATGCCAACAGCAAAGCGCCCAAAGTGGGGCTCCAAGTCACGAACCCAGAGATCATGATCTGAGCTGAAAATGGGAGTCTGAGGCTCAACTGAGCCAGTCAGGCACCCCTAATTTTTTTAGGTTTATTTATTTATTTACTTCTTTATTTATTTCTTTATTTTGAGTGGGGTAAGGGCAGACAGAGAGGGAGGGAAAGGATCCCAATCAGGCTCTGTGCTGACACCCTTGAAGCGGGGCTCGATCCCATGAACCATGAGATCATGATCTGAACTGGAATCAGCAGTCAGGCACTAAACCGACTGAGCCACCCAGGCGCCCCAGTATTAAGAAACATTCTTTATCTGTGCTGTGCACAGCAGTAGCCAGCGGCTGAGTGGGACTATTGAGCACTTGGAATA
>NW_021884088.1:0-689 GCF_006229205.1 Suricata suricatta
ACTGCTTTAGTTATATCCTATACATTTTTATATGTTCTGTTTTTGTGTTCTATTTAATTTGGAATATTTTCTAATTTTCTTTAAAAGTTTTGACTACTGGTTATTTAAAATATATGTCATTTAATTTCCAAATATTTGGTGATGTTTTTCCATATTGTTTTGTTGGTTATTGATTGCTAGTTTGTTTTGTATTAAGGAAACATACTCTATTATTTCAATGCCTATAAATTTGTCAAGATTTGTCTTATGGCCAATAATATAGTTGTCTATACTGGTGAGGTTTCATGTGCATTTGACAAAGAATGTGGAGGTACATAGGTGGCTCATTTGTTAATCATCTGACTCTTGTTTTTGGCTCAGGTCATGATCTCACAGTTCATGAGATGGAGCCCCACATCAGGCTCTGCACTGACACTGTGGATCCTGCTTGGGATTCTCTCTCCCTCTCTGCCCTTCCTCCACTCTCTAAATAAATAAATAAATAAATATTAAAAAAAATTTAAACCATATAAAGGATGTGTATTCTATTATTACTGGGTGAAACATCCTATAAGCCTCAGCTCAATTGGCTGATAATGTTCAGATCTACATTCTTAATGATGTTTGTCTGCTTATTGTCCCAATTACAGATGAAGGATTGTTGATGTCTCCAAAATTTCTCTATTTCTGTTTTCAGTTCTATCAGCTGT
>NW_021884089.1:0-689 GCF_006229205.1 Suricata suricatta
GGAAGCCATATTTTGAAGATACAGACAAACTAGTGGAGCCAGACAGAATAAGATGATGGAGATGGTGAGAGATATCGGCATTGGCATTATTTAACCTGGAGAAGAGACAGTTATCCTTAGATACGTGACAAAATATTACACTGCAAAGAGAAAACAGATCTTCAGTGGTGCTCTGGGTGACATAACACATAAAAACCACAATCGGTAATTAGGATCTGTTATAAGTAAGAGAATAACCCAACAATGAACCAAGGCTGCACTAGAAAGAAGTGAACACCTTGTTGTTCTAAGTATTCCTGCAAGAGCCACAAATACTCTGGGAAGGAAAGGGTTAAGAGAGCAACCCCCACCCCCCCCATCAGGCAGAAGACTGCATTAAATGGCTGCTGCAGGTTCAGGAGCATCCAGTGAAGACATTATCTTAGGTGCAGAAGAAAACAATTAAGCTGAGTCGGCAACTTATCTCCCTAAGAGACAAGTTACTTTGGTGAAAAGGGAGAAGAAATGAGAAAGCCAAAGGGGCTCCAAGATACACTTAAAAATACCTGATCTATAAGGACCTAAGTAGGAGACACAGTTGAACGGGTGAGTCCGGATAAAGGCTCGGGGCTGCATCCCAAGTCCAACACCTCGTTCCAGAAATCATCAGCTGGTCACCTAACCTTCCTGTGGCTCAGGGCTTCTGTCTC
>NW_021884090.1:0-689 GCF_006229205.1 Suricata suricatta
GGACCGGGCTCGCCGGAGGCCGAAGCCAGAGATGAGCCAAGTGTCCGCCTGCGGATGCCCGGATGCAGACTGGGGCCCCTCCGCGCAGCGGAGCATCGCTCAGCCGTGAACAGGAGCCCTGGGGCCGGGGTCGGGGCCGGGGTCGGGGGACGGGGCGGGGCCGGGGCCGGGGGCGGGGTCAGGGTCGGGGTCGGGGGCGGGGTCGGGGCCGGGGGCGGGGCAGAGGAGCACGGGGAACCAACCGACTGGAAGAGACCGCGCAAGGCCCAGGCGCTGGAGGGCTTCATGCTAGGAAATGCCCAGACCTGGGGCAGAGGGGCAGGAAAGTGCCTGCTGAGGGGTGCGGGCTTTCCTTCGGGGGGAGGCCAGTGTTCTAGAATGAGGGAGTGGCGGTGGTTGCCCAGGCACGTCAGCGTCCTGAAGCCACAGAATCCTCTCGCCTGAAGAAAGAGGGGCTGTTCTAGAAACTGTTATGGCTCCCATTTGATAGAGAACACTGAGGCTCAGAGACGACTCCGTCACTTGTCCAGGGAGCGAGGGCCGGCGTGTGGGAGAGCAGGGACCGGAGCCCACAACGGTTCTGCCTCCAAAGCCCCACAGGTGAACGGTACCACTGGGGCCTCCCAGGTCTGGGACAAGCATCCTTGCCTCTCTGTGCCTCAGTTTCTAAAGCCTTGCAAGGGGCAGGA
>NW_021884091.1:0-1475 GCF_006229205.1 Suricata suricatta
GGGGGGGGGCGGGGAGTCAGGCATAATAACAAGAAGAGGGATGGCTTGTATGAAAACAACCCAGCATGGCAGTTAAGAGCGCTTGCTTTGGAAATGGTCTACCTGGGTCCAGCCATTTATTAGCTGGGCGTCCTGAGGCGAGTTTCCTCTCTGGGTGGGCCTCAATTTGCACATCGGTAAGAGGGGATCATCTTTGAGCTCCCCTCCCAGGGCTGGGGAAGGCTTAGGGGGGCAGCATATCTAGAGAGTTGCAGCAGTGCCTGGGACACGGGAAGGGGGAGGGGGGCTTTGGAAGTGTTTCGTATTCTTATTCTTAGGGGCCTGGAGGCAGCTGGGAAGACTTTCCGGGGGCGCCGTCTGCTCCCTGAGGGGTGAGTTAGCAAGGCAGAGGGGCCTCCTCCTGGGAGCGAGAGGGGAAGTGGGGCTGTCTCTGCAGAGCGGGGCGCAGAGGGCTGCTCCAACCCTTGGCCACACGTGCGTAGGCTCGGCCTGCAGGCGTCCTTGTTGAAGCCCTGTGAGCCTTGTTCCCCCCACGTCAGACACGGGAAACAGAGTCACAGAAGCTGAGGCCACTTGCCAAGTGTCCCCAGACAGTAAGTGGCATGTAAGGGAGGTGCCTTGACCTACCCCCAGAAGAGAGAGGTGCCCACAGAGAGAGAGCACTAACAGGGGAAGGCAGGCCCGCACAACCCCCGGCCCCCAGTAGAAGGAGCCCCTCCAGGCCTTGGCAAAGACCTTCCCAAGAGGCCTGGGCCGATGGGCTGACAGAGGCGGGGGTGATCGCTGGAGGAAACTGGGCCCGGCTTCAGGTAGTTGGCCCTCCATGGGGCTCTCAAGGTCAAAACGTGTCACCCTGGGCTCATTCTCCATCAGATGAGGGACCCCAGAGACCCTTAAAGGCCCTGACACGTAATTATTCTGCTGACTAGTTTTTACTTTCCAGTCCTTGCATTCAAATGTTTCAGATGAGAAGGAAAATCTTCCTACGGGCCACAGGGAATTAAAACAGGGCCTTGGAGTCCAGACAAGAAATAGGATGGGTGCAGCCCCCACTGGCACCAGGAGCACCTGCCCAGCCCACAAGGGTGTCCTTGCCCGGGTGGCCCACTGACGTCCAGCCGTAGGAGGCAGGAAGGTCCCGCGGCCCAGCTGTCCTCAGGAGCCAAACGCCATGCGGGCCCGCCTTGGGAACCTGGCCCCCCATCCCTTGCCCACACCCCACCCGCCTTACCTGGTCACTTCCCTGCACCCTGGGATTCAAACCCCACGCTATCACTGACCAGCTGAGCAGCTTTGGGCCAACTACCACATCTTTTGTGCCTCAGTTTCTTCTCTATTAGTGACACTCACAGTGGATAATGAGGTGCCAGGGAAGGGTAGCCACCAGAAGGGCCTCAGAACCTCTAGGGTAGCGGCTCCCTTTGGCTAAAAGTCTCCTGCTGCCTCCTGGCGGGTGAGCCCCCTCTGGTAGCTGG
>NW_021884092.1:0-689 GCF_006229205.1 Suricata suricatta
GCGTTTCCTAAGTCTATTCCTGTGTTCCATAATTCTGTTTTTGATTCAGCTTCATTATTATTCATTATATGGCCTTCTAGGTCAGTAGTTTATTCCTCTGGTTTTTCCAGCCTACTGTTCATTGCATTAAGCTCATTTCCAAAATTATTTATTGCATTTTTCATCTTCTGATTGATACTTTTTTAACTCCTATCTCTTTTGTAAGGAACAAATTAAATTCTGCATTAGGCATGTTACTTATATCTGTTTTGCTTAGGTCTCTGGACATGGCCTTGTTATTTTATTTGGGATGAATTCCTCCATCTTAGCATTTTGCCTAGGACTCTGCCTTTTTCTCTGTGTTAGAAAAGCCAGTTATGGCTCCTTCTCCTGAGAGTAATGGCATTATGAAGAAATCCTGTAGTGCCCAGGGTTTGGTGCTTCATGGGGTTGCTGTGTTGTGGCTGCTCTGTCCTTCAGACCAGTCATCTGTAGAAGCTCTTCTTGCCTCATGTGAACAGTGTTTGATCCCTGGCCTGAATGTGGTGACTTTTAACTAGGTGTGTTCTGGCCTGCTTTTGAAATGAGACCTGACACCAACTCAACTGGAACTGTGGCCCTGCAGAAATCTCTGGCTGGGAGATGTGGTTTGGGCAGGGGTTTATGCTGATCTTCTGGGGAAGGGGCCCGCCACCCTGGGACTGAGGCAA
>NW_021884093.1:0-689 GCF_006229205.1 Suricata suricatta
GGAGATGTAACCTGAAGTTACACAAACCATGAGATCATGACCTGAGCTGAGATCAAGAGTCAGGCACTTAACAGACTTAGCCACCCAGGCACCCCTGTGTCCTAAAGTATCTAGAAATGGGATCTCATTGTGTCTAAAGCCCACTCTCAAATATATATATATATAATCTGAAAACAATATGTTTATGTATTTAGACTTGTCTATATTATTCAAGAAAACAGAAGTCTTGTGACATTTATAGATATATCTATAACCATTTTGTGATCATTTCACAGTTATGCTGGAAAATTATTTTGTACCATTAAAGATGATATCAGCAATAAATTATTTTAAAATCTACATTTAATTTTTTAGATAAGTTACAAAACAAGCTAGTAGTTATAGCTAGGCAAGTTTTCTGTCAACAGTCTAAGGTTATAAGTAATTCCATTTGTTGCAACATATCCTTCTTACGGTCTAAGTCAACCAGTAAAGCAAAGGGAATTAAGTATGAGAAAGGAGAAGTGGAAAACATACAAGCTTCAATTTTGCCTTCTCCTGGGAGAGTTATTTGATGATCAATAGAGCTAGTCACTAAAGCAGGCACACTGCATTCAGTTATTAATCAGATCTCATAGCTTTTTCACTTCCGGTGCTATATCAGTGTGTCCATATTCAAGCAAGTTAACGGTTTCCTTTTTTTTCCCCCC
>NW_021884094.1:0-689 GCF_006229205.1 Suricata suricatta
GTGGACAGCTGGGGTCAGCTTTCTTACAAGGGAAATTCCATATCCCACTACACCAAATTCCATGGCCTTATCTGGCACCATTCTGTCTGGCCTTCGATCGGCCTCCTGGTGTGGGAGGAAGGACCTCCTTACCCTCAACATACTGACTGAGGGGCACCCACACTTCCCCACCACCCAAGCTCCCTGGGTGTGTCACGGGTTTTGACCATGGCTGGAACACACAGGTGGCTTATATGGAGAGTGGCAAACAGGACCTGGGGGGAGGAGTGGACAGCAGGCTTGGCAGCAGCAAGCAGGCTCCATCCATAGTGGAGTCATTGTGTCATTGTCTCCTATCCCCCTTTCAGAGCGGAGATGCCACACCAGAGCACATTATCGCCTCTTGCTAAGCCTCAGTTTCCCTATTCATCAACCGACGGGTTTGAACTGGTGAACTCTGAGGCCTTTAAAGCTTTCAGCTGCACATTTCCTAAAATCCCCCCTTCGTCCATCAGCCAGTAAAATTTTCTGAGGTCCCAGGAGGGCAATTGCGACACTGACTGACTTGTTCCCAGCACATCCTGTCTAGCCAGGACCCTGTAAACAGAGGGGCTGATGAGAGATTTGGCCCTGCGGCTGCAGGGGTGCACAGCCCCCATGTCCATACGCATGCCCCCACACAGAGTGCCATCCTCAACCCACTGCACGCG
>NW_021884095.1:0-689 GCF_006229205.1 Suricata suricatta
GGCTGGTTTTGAATAAAACGAGACCTGGCGTTTCATTTCAGGCTTCCAAGTCAAAGCCTTGTTCTAGTTGTTTTTATATTCCTTCTTACCTTTATTTATCCGCACCCTTATCTTACCTGGGTCTTGCTACTTCTAGAGTGTTTTTGATTACAGGAGTTACAGAAAAAAAAAAAAAACCCACCTTTCCATAGAAAATATTTTCCCCCTAACCTGTTCAATTCAGCACAGCTAAACAGAGTGTCTTGTCCATCCTCCGGGAAACAGTGGTCCAGAGTGGACCAGGCACAGGGGAGTTGCAACTCTTCTCAACATCACTTAAAGGTAGTGATCAAGATTCCCCTAGCCCCAGCTAAGTCATTTGTTTAAGAAGGGAGCTCCATTATGTATTAAGACAAAGACTTCGACAATTTAATTGAACCCAAGCTTGGGACCTCTGAGGATTAACCTTCAGTCACTACACTTGAGATTGGGGGTATGCGTGTTGGGGAACGGGGGTACCAAAGAAGGCAGATAGCCACAGACCTGCAACGGGAGGTAGAAAGAGGAGTCGGCAAGAAGGTGCAGACTCCGGAACGAGACAAACGTGACTTAACCTACCCCTGCGATGGGAGCCTGGGAGTCGGAAGGTAGAAGCAGCACCTGGCCACACCAGCTGCTGGCCCCGCCCACGGGCTGACCCAGGTTCCCAA
>NW_021884096.1:0-689 GCF_006229205.1 Suricata suricatta
GGGCCCCCAATTTAATTTTTTTAATGTTTATTTATTTTTGAGAGAGAGAGATACAGTGTGAGCAGGGGAGGGCCAGAGAGAGACAGAGACAGAATCTGAAGCAGGCTCCAGTCTCTGAGCTGTCAGCACAGAGTCTGACAGGAGGCTCAAAATCCAGAGCTGTGAGATCATGACCTGAGCTGAAGTTGGATGCTTAACCTACTGAGCCACCCAGACACCGCTGTCCCATATTAAAATAATTTAAAAAATGGAGATCATGTGGAATTTCACTTTCTGGAGAAGGGCTTCTCAGTGTTCCAGTGATTTCTTTTATAAGCATGGTTAGCTCATGGTAAAGCCCAGTAAATGACAAACAGGAAAATAATGTTTTCAATTATTTAAAACTACAGAAAGCAAAGTAATTGGGAGCTTAGTTACCAAATATTATTTTGCTTTGAAACTCCAGCTTCATGCTAAAAAAGAAAAGACTGAAAAGTCCTTTTAGAAGTGGCATTAGTTCTCAGAAGATAAGTATTTTGATTAATTCTGAGCAAATGAGTTTATGGCATGGGTGAAATATTTATTAAGTATGTAAGTTTAAAAATTATGAATGTCTTGGGGAATTGTCTTAGAAATTCTTAGTTTGGTCACTGTGAAAGTGGTTTTATCTTTGGTTCTGATTATAAAAGTTGACAGCTTCTTTTTTTTTT
>NW_021884097.1:0-689 GCF_006229205.1 Suricata suricatta
CACAAGTAGCTAGCTAATAAGAAGACCTGCCTGCCTTTGTATACAGGATTTCCCGATTCTCACCTGCAATTGCCAAACTCTATTTTCAGAATCCTCATTCACAGTATTTCTATAGCTCTTTCTTAATTTCAGTGGTGCAAGTGTATGTATGTACGTGTGTTAGATGTTAGTGTGTGTATGCATGTGTGTATGTGTGTGTATGTATATGGGTGTAGGGGGTGGTTGATGGTAGAATACACGGGGTTATTATTCACAAACATCTTATCTGGGGTATATTCCTTGAAACACCCCATTAAAGATAGTATCATTCAATATTATAGGTAAGAATAACCAAGGCTCAGAGGAGCCAAAGCGTTGGCACCTAAGATTGAATGTCAGATAGCTGCCTCTCTCTCCTGCACAGATGTTTAGAATAGTCTGTCTCTCCAGCAGCAGCTCTGTGTACTCTCTGATCTGTCTCACTGTCCAGCACACTTGCTTCAGTCATGGGAGGAATATGTCAGATACATTGTCAGACAGGGTAGCTCCCACCCGAATTGAACCCAAACTCTCTCAGTCTGGGCACTGTTGACATGTGGGACTGGAGTATTCTTTGTTCATGGTGGGGTTGGGGGGAAGCTGTCCTGTACATGATCGAATGCTTACCAGCGTCCCTGACCTCTGCGCACCTGATGCCCGTTGCACCCCCT
>NW_021884098.1:0-689 GCF_006229205.1 Suricata suricatta
AAAGGAGACATAAATACTTCAAAATATAGATACCTATATATTGATGAATTTTAATACTTTTCCTCTCATTTGTATTTTATTTTTGATCAAAGTGGTTTGTTTACTTTTTTCTAGTTGCAAAGATACGAATATTCATTATAGAAAGTTTTAAAAATCAAGTCCTTAAAAAAAAATGAAAGAAACAATCACCTACAATCCCAATACCCAAAGAATGAGTAAAAACATTTTATAGTTTTCACAATTAATTCTGATTTATGTTCTCCATTCAGAGTAAAAGAGAAAAAAAGTTAATGCATCGCTAGCAGAACTTTTCTCAAGGTAGAAACCATCTTTGTTTAGGAACACACCTACATAGACATGTTTGATGATAAACTTGAAGCCCACAGGCTTGGCTTGAATCTTCTAAGACAAGACAAAAGAATATCTAAATGGTTTTCCTCCAGAAATGGACAGGAATCATAATCTAAGAGAAAAGAGAAGAAGTTGAAGAAAAGAATGATGCTACCGGCATGGTAGAAGAAATACCAGTCATTTTTCTAAGACAGGTCTATCTGAATGGTAGAATAGGAATGTCTAATATACTTTTAGTAGAAGCAATGAACACAGACCCTCTGACCCTCCAGGTCAACTACCATCAACCCCCAAATTTTTAGCAAAGTCTGAAATACACAGCATCTTAATTTGGCGGG
>NW_021884099.1:0-689 GCF_006229205.1 Suricata suricatta
AGGGATATCCTTGTATCTAGTCTAATTGACAAAGAAAAAGGAATTTATTTACTCTTTTTAAAATGTTTATTTATTTTGAGAGAGATAGAGACAGAGACTGAGTGGTGGAGGGGCAGAGAGAGAGGGAGACAGAGGATCCCAAGCAGGCTCCATGCTGACCGCATAGAGCCAGATGTGGGGTTTGAGCTCATGAACTATGAGATCATGACTTGAGCTGAAATCAAGAGTCAGACGTTTAACAGCCTGAGCCATCCAGGTGCTTCAGGAATTTGTCTATTCTTAATCTTTGGTACTTTAAATATTATTAGAAATGGATTACATGGGACCATCTCTCAGAACAGGCATGATACATAATTCAGTGTGTATGTAAAAAGTTGAGGCTGCTTTCTCTAAGTATATTCTGGTTAGCATGGCAATGTGTCCATAGTTAACAAAAATCCAATCCTCCAAAGTCTTGAAATTTAATATGTGTCTTCCCTAAGTATTTCTTGAGAATATTAATGAAATGATTGCATAGCACACTATTGAGTAAAATTTGCTAAAACATTTCCTTTGAACATCTCCTTTTCCCTCAAATACCATAAACAGCTTAATCTCCAGCACCATAAATAGTTTAATCTGTCCTCTTTTCCTGCAAAGCCTTAGCATATAACAATTTCAATCTTAATCCTTACTTCTGTATTCAAGCG
>NW_021884100.1:0-689 GCF_006229205.1 Suricata suricatta
ATCATGCTTTCAATTTTCACAAGTAGAGACAATGATCAAAATATTTATGTACATATCACATATTTTGTTCTGTTGACATTCATAAAATAACTCATTTACTCTACAATATTAGCACCTTTCCATGGAATTAAAAAAGGCAAACCTAATTTTTCAAGTTTGGATTTCTTCAAAGTATTTACATTAATTTTAGAGGTTTTTTTCCCTTTATTTACAAATATCTAGTCCAATTTGGTCAACATTTTTCGGGAAATAAAATGTTCAAATTATTTTTAACATTAATAAATTATGTAAAATGGTTTAAAAATAGTGGTCAGTGTTGCATTTGTAAGCCTAGACTCTAGAGCCTGACTCCTTTGATTTCAATCCATAGATACCTGGGCAAATGACATTAACATTATATCTGTAGAATGGGAACAATAACGTTTTCCAGTACAGATTTAAAGAGTGATATGTCATATCTAATCTAACAGGAGAAACTTATAAGAGGACCATGGGGAAAGGAAGGGGTGAAAAAGAGTAAGGGAGTGGGAGGGAGGCAAATCATGAGAAACTCTTGAATACTGAAAACAAACTGAGGGCTGAAGGGGAGGGGGAAAAGGGAAGTGGGGTGATGGTCATGGAGAAGGGCACTTGTGGGGAAGAGCACTGGGTGTTATATGGAAACCAGCTTGACAATAAGCTATAAAAAA
>NW_021884101.1:0-689 GCF_006229205.1 Suricata suricatta
AAAAATCAGAATAGACATTTCTCCAAATAAAATATACAAACAGCAAATAAGCACATGAAATAATTCTCAGTTAAATACAAATCAAAACCACACACAGATATAATTTCACCCATACTAGACTATCTATAATCAAAAAGACAGATAATAACAAGGTTCGGCAAGGATATGGAGAGAACCCAAACATCCTGCAGGGTTGGTGAGAATATAAAGTGGTACAGTTGCTTTAAAATAGTCAGAATGGATTAAGGAGAATTTGTATATGTGTACAATGGAACACTACTCAGTGATGGAAAAGAATGAAATCTTGCCATTTGCAACAACCTGGATGGAACTGGAGGATATTATGCCTAGTAAAAGAGGTTAGTCAATAAAAGATATTATATGATTTTAGTCATATGTGAAATTTGAGAAATTTAACAGATGAACATAGGGAAAGGGAAGAAAAAATAAGATAAAAACAGGGAGGCAAACCATAAGAGACTCTTAAATATAGAGAATGACAAATGAGGCTTGGTGAGGGTTGGGCATGGTGAGGTCGAGTAAATGGTCAATGGGAGGGCACTTGTTGGGATGACCGTTGGGTGCCATATGTAAGTGATGGGTCACCGGGTTCTACTCCTAAAGCCAAGACTGCACCGTATGTTAATTAACCTGAGAATAAAAAAATAAGAATACTAAAAAAAAAAAAA
>NW_021884102.1:0-3943 GCF_006229205.1 Suricata suricatta
TTTTTTTTTTTTCTGTATAAAGGTCTCGTTGTGTCAAAACCAGATCTAGTTATCTTTTTGGAACAAAAGAAGGAGCGTTGGGATGTGAAGAGAAAGGAGACCGTAGCCTCATACGCAGGTAGGTGGGAATGAAGCAGATGACAGAGGCGAGGCCCCAATGTGAAGGAAGAAGATAGACCTTAAAGTGTGGTTGGAGCAACTCTCCTTGAATGAAAATTAGCTTGAGAAGCCTAGTTTTATGTCTCTCCCCGTCACAGAGGGACATCTGCTTTCCAACACATCACACTCTTACATTCTCTAACAATCCCCCTTCAGTTCCACTCCAGGTCATTCACATACACAGTGAGGGTCTCCATAATTGGATCAGTTCTGTGTTGCTTTCAGAGTCTTGGGGGGAAATCTCTGTATTTCTGAGGAACTCTATGCTAATCCATTTCTGAGGTCTGTTTTGCCTCATATGAGAAGTGTGTCAGGGTAGTGATGGGCATATTGGTTTTGTACAGAAATCCCAGGAACACTAGAGATGATAGCACATGTTATCTGATCTATGATTTCCAATTATTACAGAGGCTTTCATCTTAATCATTGAAACTTGAGATCCAGTAAGTTTATCAGGTAACAAAATACCTCCCTAAAATGAGAAAATCTAATCCTTTATTTCACTTCAAAAGTTCATTTTCCAGGGCACATGAATAAATCAGTTGGTTAAGTATTTGGCTTTAGCTGAAGTCATGATCTCACAGTTTATAAGTTTGAGCCCCGTGTAGGGCTTTGTGCTGACAGCTAAGAGGAAGCTTGGGATTCTGCCTTCCTCTCTCTCTCTCTGCCCATCCCTTGCTTGCTTCTTTTCATAGATCCCTCATATTACACAGATTTTGAGGTATAACTCAGTCTTTAGAATTAAGCCAACAGAAGCCTTTCACTTCTTTCTTTGTTTCTTTCTTTTTCTTCTTTCGAAGGACAGAGAGAGAGAGAGAGTGGAAAAGGGAAAGAGTTCCAAGCAGTCTCCACGCTGCCATGTAGAGCAGGATGGGGGCTCTGGCTCACAAACCATGAGATCATGACCTGAGCTGAAGTGAAGAGTCAGATGCTCAATGCTCTGAACCACCCAGGTGCCCCCAAAGTTTTTATTTCTAAATTAAAAAACACTCTCAAGGTTGCAAAATATGCTACCAATCATGGCATTAAAAAATTCTTGGTATTTAACTCAGATATATTCTGAAGAAACTCGAAAAGCTATTGATTCATCTTTCCTGAAGTTGAACTTCTCTGCTTTTATTTTCATGTCAAAGAAATTTTAATTGTACTCATCTGACCATAGTAAGTGGAGTGATTTTACTTTTCTTTTATTCATTATCTTTCAACTGTATCTTCAAATGGTGCCCAAAGCCCCTTTCCAAAGATGTGCATAGAAACTTCTTTCCAAAGAGTGTCAGTGAGTAGATACAAAAATAGTGCCCTTGAGAACGTACACTTAATGACAGACTGGAACAGTGTTGGGGTGGGTGAAGAGCATCAACGATATCATGAAGGACATATCCAAAGGGAGACAACTGCATATAATAAGACTCTCGCTGTCTTATGTCGGGCTCTGTGCTGACAGCTCAGAGCCTGGAGCCTGCTTCAGATTGTCTCTATCTTTCTCTGCCCCTCCTCCACTTGCTCTCTCTCTCTCTCTCTCTCAAAAATAAATAAACATAAAAAAAGTTTCTTTAACACCATTCTTCTCCATTTATTAAAACTAAAATCTTCCTGAGTGTAAGAAATAAAATATTTTACTAAAAGGCTTTAAGGGAAAATGAAGCAGCATTCCAGTAAGTGGTGACAGATCTTCATCATAGCAATAGTTAAAACATATGAGTTGATGTGACTGCAATGAGGAAATCTTCACAGATAACAGAAAGGGGCTAGCTAACTCTTCCCTAAAATTAGATACAATTGTACATTTACATTTATTAACAATTACCTCAGGCCTGGAATTTATGGAAATAATGACTCCCGCATCATTATGTCAGCACATGGATACTTTTTTACACTTGTATTCTGTATTTTGAACAAGAATTTGTTCAGTAGGGTGGATTTCAAATGCATAACTTACTCTATGTGTGAACTCAATACACTTTAATTAATAAAATGTAATGGTTTTTAATGTCTTAACATGGATGTGTACAGAATGATACACCAAATGATAACGTATCTCATTTTATTAATGGTTGTAGGAAAGGGATGGTATCTATCAACTATTCAGTAATGGAGTGGAATCATATATCTAGTAATCCATTTTCTAAGTGGCCTTAATGTTCAGATAACGTGTGATTATTTTCCCACTAGTTTACCTATTGTATCATTTTCTTCTCCTTGGGACTAGTGGGATAGTACAATGGATATATTACAAATTATATAGGAGTACTATTGACTATTTAGCTCAAGGACTCCATCACAGGCTACTTGGCATCCATTTTGTGTAGCCAATAGTTTTGCAAGCACTTGAACTAACACCAGCTCCCCTTCTCCCTAGTATGGTCCCTAGACAACACCCTGCAGAGTTACAAGTTAGTGTAACTTCTAATACAACATCCCCTATCTGCCAATGTGAGCAACCTTCTCCTGTCTCCCATGACTTTCCCTTGGTGTGTCCTTTACAGAAGACTCCCACAGAGCTTATCTAAACCGGTTTTAATTTGAATGGCCCAATTTCAGTTCAGCCCAGGGACTCTAAAGCATTCCACCATGGCCCCTAATAAAGGTATGTGCCCCCAGTCATAAGTTGGGCTGTGGTTTGGATGTTTCTATGCAGTAACTGCATATATTACAGTGCTAGGGGTGTAATAGATACCCCATAAGTAGGAGGAACATATTTAAATAGGAGTGATATTGTAGCCCCAGGTAGGACACAGAAAATATATAGGGTAAAGAATTAGCATAATGAATTCTCCATGTGGAAGAAGACGCCTGTCCCAGGTTGCACAACTGAGAATGTATATAGAACAATAACTTCTACTTGTTCTAATTCCTAGTTCTCTCCAGCTCTCCACTGTATTTTCCCTCATTTTTGGTTCCAGCTACATAGGTGTCACAGATTTCTTGGCCTGTGTTGCGGCAAGAGTGTCCTCACTGACTTCTTCGTTGAGATTCGAGAGATGTTAAGGACAAGGGCCAGAATATTAATTCACACATTTAGCACTGGGGTATGGGATGGGAATATAAGTAAAATATGCTGATGGCAACATCCTGAGAAAGATGAAATCTATGAAAGAAACTGTGAAGAAGACTTCTGGCCCTGACTGAAGGGAGGAAGGTCCCTCACAGCAGTGCATCATTTCCCTGAAACATCACTCATTTCCAGTGGATCTAACCTATGTTGGGGTTATGTTCCTGGGATACCAATGCTTTGTGGAACTACAGCACACATCTTGCTGATTCTGCCTATTACAGTGTCCAGAAGTCTAATATCTACTGTAACATGGCATTTTGAAGCTGTGCCCACAATCACTGCATCATCCAATATGCCCTCCTGCATAACTGCCCCTGATCAAGGTGTGGGCAATCATAGTAATCATCATCATCCAATGGCATCTGGTCCTCAGTAATACACAGGAATTCAATTAAATTATGCAGATGAAATGAGACTTCCCTAATTTTCAGAAATCCACCACGTTTTAAAAAATTTAATGTCTATTTATTTTTGATATATATAGAGAGAGACAGAGAGACAGAGTGTGAGTGGGGGAGGAGAAGAGAGAGGAGACACAGAACCTGAAATAGGCTTCAGGCTCTGAGCTCTCAGCACAGATTCTGACACAGGGCTTGACCCCATGAGCTGTGAGAGCCCAACGTGAGCTGATGTCAATGCTTAACTGATTGATCCACCCAGGTGTCCTAGAAACCTACCACATTTGCCAACTCCTTATCTCCATGACATTTATTCATCAGATGATGCCAC
>NW_021884103.1:0-1475 GCF_006229205.1 Suricata suricatta
GCGCCTGGGGACGGCCGTGCTCTGGGGGGACACTGACTCCCCTGCCACACACCCTCTGAGAGGAACCATCAGGCATCCAGAGAGAGAGGGCGATGGTTTTTCAAACACATCAGAAGAAATGCATTTGAATGAATATTGTTCTGCAAAGACTGACCTCTTGCATTTGAAGTGCCAGGCAGTCTTCCAACCCGACCCGGACCCTCCTTGAGCAATGCCTTTCGAGTCAACTGAATGGATTCATCCCACCCAGCAAACGGTTCTTGAGAGCCCACCGCGGTCAGTGCTCTACTCGCCACTGGGCAGGCAGACACGAAAGAGGGAGCCCTCTCCGCCGGCGGTCCGACCATCCAGCCAGGACGCCACACCTTTACAACGCACCTCCTGGTAAACAGGAAGGGCAAGCCGAAGGAACAAGACCCAATAAATTCCTCGTTTTCTTTCCTACGGACAAGAGGGGCTCCCCAGGGAGAAGCATGGTGGGGCGGAAAGGTGCACCACGCTGGGATCTGGGGTGCGGAAGGCCTGCACTGGGCTAGTCTCTGTTACACCCTAGGTCACCAAGAGGGACTGTCCCGCCCTGGGTATGTGTACATACTTTCGTTTCTGCGGCTGGATAGTCTTGCTGCTAAGTGAAAAAAAAATTTTTTTTTGCTCCACTGACATAATTTTAATGAAGTCATTAATAGGGAGATTAATGTTTTCTATAGGGAAAGGGATATAAAGATCTTTTGCCCTTAGTTCAGCTCTTGTGAGAGGAGGCAGCTTGAATGTCTGTTTTTTGTGAGTTCTTATGATGACAAGTCCTACAGTATCCATTCCTGCTGACATGGCTCACTGGACCACTTTGTCCCTAGCTCGTGCTAGGAGATGCTGAGTCCCCAGAAGGTTTAACTGTCTGAGGACCACTCTGGTCTGATCCATTTTTTAGGTGGATCAAAAGTAGGAGATTTGGAAGTATTAGTGAAGGTTCATCTGGTTATAGCAGTAGAGAACTGTGACTACGTTTGGTTACCAGACAGGCACTGAATATTGTTTACTACTATCAGCATGGCCCAGTGCACAGCCACAGAGTGATGAAAACCCCATGCTGGCCCCAGGCTAACTGATTCTCTGTAACTGTCTCTGTAACTCCCACAACATTATCAATTCCTCTTCTCTCTTCTGACTTCTGAGGCATAATATCCTCACTTTAGAATACAGTTTGACAATTATTTGCATTTTTTATAAAGGACTTCTGAAAACTACAATAGTCTCAAGATCCTAAAGAATGAATTTCTAATGGTAGAATTTCAGGAACCAACAATCCAGTGAAAAAGAGATTCTGGGTAAGAGTGGAAGCCTGCTGGTGAAAGTGGCTTTCCTCATCTATAAAATGGGGGTAACACTACTCACTTAAGAAGGCTTTTAGGAGGATTAGCACCATGCTTAGGCCACAGTATTCAATCCACGGAGGCTACTGTTAGGAGCTGCCTCTG
>NW_021884104.1:0-689 GCF_006229205.1 Suricata suricatta
GCAATCGTGAATGCCTCCTACAAAAGTCACGGAAGTTTTGCCAACTTTTTAAAAAATATAGAGTACATGGCATTTTTGGGATATGAAAGCAAAGGAAGCCGTAGAGACTGAGAAATTGAAGAGCAAGAGAACATAACAACTGAGAATGCTGAAAAGCTGGATCAAAGGCACCAGCACAGTGGCTGTTGTTGGTAAGGGGTCGGACAACTATCTCTTCCTCTGACATAAGGGACAGCAAGTGCAAGCCAGGGAGAAACCATAGCCCGTTAGAGGAGGTAGGCTGACCAAATGTTGGCTGTGGTGAGGAGTGCAAACCACCTGAACATGAGGGACTAAAGTGTAATTGGGCATTTATGCAGTTGAGTTAAGATGGGTGGAATAGATTGTCTTGGAGATTAAGGTTAATATTTTTCATGCTTGTTGAGCTAGATCAATCTGCTGTAATAAGAAAGCATAAGCATAGATAGAAAAACCAGAAAGCTTTGAAAGAAAAAAAAAATCAATAATGCTGTAACAGAAGTGATAGCACTGAAAGAAATAGTATTCACTGGGGAAAGAAGGGTAGGAAATAATGCAAATTATAAGGAAGCACGAGTTACGAGTCAGTTTAGAAAAAAGCAACTATGACAAATATCAAGAATAAGGAGCTTTAATATAGCTTTCAAAATTTAAGCATATATAACTTATAT
>NW_021884105.1:0-689 GCF_006229205.1 Suricata suricatta
GGAGGATGAATAATTAAAGGGAGAGAGGAAAGTGTGGCATGAGCACCCAGGAAGAGGAGGGGCTGATGGGACCGGGAAGTGAGGTAGGGTCCTAGCAGCACAGAGGACCCACCCCTGGTTAGTGTCACAAAGTTGGAGAGCAGATAGTGGTGGGAATGCAGCATGGACTGGGTTGATTTTCCTCAGGCTGGGTCATCAGCAATGGACAGCCATGAGTGACATTTCCTGCACGTCCGGAGCTCCTACCTCTCAGCCACTCCTCTGTACTCCCTCCACATACGGGAATAATAGAAGCCTGGGGAGCGTCAGGGGCTTCAGTTAGAGCTTCCCTCTGCTTTGTTTCTGTTTGGGTTCATGGGCCAAGAAGTAGTTGTTACACATCTGCTCTAAAGTGACTGTCGACTCCTGAAAACTTAACAGAGCAAACCTGCTTGACATTTGAGAGCAGCCTCAGTCCCAGGTAGAACGCCAGGGCTTGGTTGTGGCTTGACCGGAGGCTGCCATCCTTGGGCCTGTTGATGCCTCACAACCTGCTCCCACATCAAATGTCTGTTAAACACCCACTATGACAAGCCCTCTTTGAGGCACTGGGAACACTGGTCCCGGTGTTCCCAACAGGACTCTCTAGGGATAGACTCCACCAGAGAACTCCATTTTCCCGGTTTGTTCTCAGGAGAGTTCTCCATAGG
>NW_021884106.1:0-689 GCF_006229205.1 Suricata suricatta
ATGTTAAAAAAAAAAAATACATGTTTTAAAAGTATACGTTAAAAACCTAAGGATCCCATTCAGAATTTAAGGTTCTGATTTAAGGGTCCTATGACTTAATTACTCATTTGTAAGAAACACTCTAGGCTCTGATTTATTTTTTCCTTTGACATTTTGGCTACTTGCTGTATTCGATTATCCAAATGAAAGTATCAGTTGGATATTTCCTCTCCTTCCCCTTCCACATTGGCAGATGAAAAGAAGAAAAGGTGTATAGAAATATTTAATCTGTTAAAGTCAGATTCAACAGAAGCAGAGGTGGAAGAAAGAAACCTAATTGCTTCACTTTTCACACACATGTTTTCCATAGACGGCTGGTTTTCTTCAATTTTCATAATTACAATTTCAGGCAGCATCCCTCCACTCCAGGATGGTTATCCCATTTGTGGGTTACCCATTTCCTGTGCCTTTCCTTCCTCCAGCCCACCTCTTGGCCACATTAACATTACTTCATGTCACAAACGATACCACAGGTGGCCAGAACAGGTTTTAAAAAAGAGAAAAAGGGAATGGAAACCTGTCAGGGTTGCTTTCTGTTCCATGACCGTGTCTGGTGATGAGAAGCCCACACTCTTGGCCAGAAGGAGGCTTCTGGACAATGTAGGCATTTCGGAAATCTACACTGTTTCTTTCATGATCAGCTCCATTCA
>NW_021884107.1:0-689 GCF_006229205.1 Suricata suricatta
GGTCCTGGCAGCATGGGGGAGGCCCATGACCCGTCTCTGTCTCCCACCGATCAGGACTAGGCGCTCAGGACGAGACGGGAGAGATAATTAACTGAGGACTCGAAGGTGCAAAAGGCCAGAGAAGCTGCCCCGGGAGCCGGCGGTGTGGGCAGGAGCCCCCCCCACCTGCCTCCGGCCGCATGGGGACAGGACAACACCGGTCCCTCTGGGCACAGGGGCCCACACAGGGCAGAGGAGAGGGCAGGAGACAGTGTCCTGGCTCTGGGTGTGAGCAGAAACAGGCCCGGACTCACGCCTGGCTGCCCCGTGTGGGACATGCCTCGGGAGCCCAGCTGCCACACCGCCAGCACAGGGCTCCAGCCTCCCCATGTGACAAACGTCGGGGCGGGTCCCCAGCAGGATGGCAAAGGCCTCAAGTGCCGAGCTGACACGGAAACACCTCCCACCACACGAGAGGCACCTGCCATCTGAGCCCACCCTCGCCAAGCACCAGCTCAAGAAAATTCTCTGAAGGATTTTACCAGGACTCATGGTCTTACAAGAGAATATTCAAATGCCTGGAATACAGGAGTCAACACACCCAGGACCAGGAAATGCCCCCGTTCTCCAGGGAAAGGACAACGCATACCAGAGCTGAGGTGACCCGGATGCCGGAGGTCTTGGGTAATGACTCTGAACTTGTCCTTGCA
>NW_021884108.1:0-689 GCF_006229205.1 Suricata suricatta
GAAGAACCGGCATGAAATGATAACAGAATTTTATGAGAACTAAGGAAAAAAAAAAAACAAATTGAAACCAAAGCTGAGATCATTTATAAGCTAACTTAAGAGAAAGCCTGAATGCAAAATGCTTAAAACTTGCTTTGGGACATTGTGAATCTATTGAATGACGTAAGTATTCCCTTCAAACGTGCTGGAGGGAGGTGACAGGAATGTCAAGTTCCTCTCTACAACTGCAGATTGCTGTCGTGGGTTACACTGAGTGCAAGTGTGCAGAATAGAGTTGTCTGTAATGACACTGTGGAGGGCAATGCTTGGTACGCAAATCAATCCCCCTCTACTCTGAGAACCTGAAATAACTGCATTGGAAGCAAAGAGAAAGAAAGGTAATTAGGAACGAGATGTGGGAATCTGAAATACAATTCCGTCGCACCAGAGCTTTAAAAAAAATCAAGTACAGATTAGTCACTCAGTATCTCTCCAATGATCTTCTGGAGGGTTCACCCCCCCTACTGCCCTGGACAATCACATTCTCCCTTGGACCCCACTCAGGGTTTTGGATAAGGCTGACTTCTTCCTTGACCAGGGGTGGGCATGTAAAAAGGGTTTCCCACTGAGAATTTTGTATTCTCTTGGCCACAGACACTTGCTCAGTGAGTGATTGGTGTGTGACCCAGTCAGAGAGTCAATGAAATCCA
>NW_021884109.1:0-689 GCF_006229205.1 Suricata suricatta
GGCACCAAGACAGAGTAACATGCAGAGTTGGATGACACAGCCTGTGTAGGTGATGATCTTGCCTGGTCCCCACAAATTGGACAACATATGAGGCACAGTGGTTGTGGTAAAGCAGAGATCCAAGAAGGAAAGATTGCTAAGAAAGAAATACATGGGAGTGTAAAGACGAGGGTCCACACAAGAAAGCAAGATAATCGTTGAGTTGGAGAGGATGATCATTGTGTATAAGATGATCACAATCCAAAAAAGAATCATTTCTAGATGAGGCCACTCAGAAAAACCGAGAAGAATGAAGCCAATTGGGAGACTCTTGTTAGTCATCACTGGTGCTTTTGGCAATGGAGTTTGAATATCATTGTAACAAAAATTTTGTGAATGAATTTTTGAAGATTATTCTGATACTTATTTAGAGAAGTCAAGCATTATTAGCTTTCCAGTAGGTCTTAGGATAGGGGATATATGAGTGTTTTCCCTTATATTAAACCAATAGGATACAACTTCTCTTCCATAAGACTGTGCCTTTTATACAAAAGAGGTATTCATAAGATAGTGCCCTTGAGATTTATCCCTAAATCTGACATAACATTCTCTGTAGGCACCCTGACACAATTAGCTTAGATTATGTGCATGTTTCTCCTAGATTGCTCTTTCAGCAATATATGTAATAGCTCTCTAAAATATTTGTGAGG
>NW_021884110.1:0-689 GCF_006229205.1 Suricata suricatta
AAAAAAAAATACAGTTTTGGAAGTATACTGTTTTGACAAATAGATAACTACTATTTTAACAAATGGTCAAAGAACTCCAAAAAGTAAGACACAAATGTAATTCCAAGTACCAGTAGATATTGGGTCAGCAACTTTATCACCATACCTACCTAACAGTAGTTAAACTAGGAAATAATTTTGACAGGAAAGCTGTCTTTCCCTTTCTTTCCCAAATGATTTTGTGAAAAATGTTTATTGTTTGAGGAGGTTTACATTTGGAATCAGCTAGATAATTTCCCTGATGCTTGAGTGGACACCATAACATGAACAAAACTATCTAGATTTTTGTCAGCAGACAGGACATTCTTCAATTTCCGCAAATCTTAATCTGGGAACAAAGTTCTCCACTTCCAAAAGGGATCTCCCCACCTAATGTATTAAATAACTCAGCATACCATGTTCATGTGATGAAATATATGACAGATTTTTCTAAGGCTGTAGATGATCTAGATCTAAGCGAGTTATGGGAATAGCAATTGCACACCAATTATGAAATGCAATAGATAGAAATATTTTTTTAAGTTTGTTTTTTCCAGAAAATAATACAAATCAATTAAGCAAAATTTCTCCACCATGGGACTCCCCCTTAGCAAGGGAGCTTCATGCCAAGAAGGGCCTAAAGAGGAGGAAAGGTTATCTACAGAGAAAGT
>NW_021884111.1:0-689 GCF_006229205.1 Suricata suricatta
AAAAAAAAAAAAAAACACTAAAAACTGTCATTATCTCTTTGGAGGAAAGAAAAACTTTTTGGTCACCTCATTAACGAAATCTCATTTCCTTATAGGTGTTAGGTGACATTCTGTATTCATGCCTATTTTCTAATCCAGAGTTATAAACAAAGACAAAAAGAATCAATATGAAAAGGTTTTTTTTTTTCCTGAGCTCACTAAATTATTTTTTCTTTGTTGCCTTGGTGAGGCTTAGTTTATATAGTTTTATCCACAAAATGAAAAGCTCTCATTCAGGTGC
Organism: Suricata suricatta; assembly: GCF_006229205.1. NCBI lineage: Eukaryota > Metazoa > Chordata > Mammalia > Carnivora > Herpestidae > Suricata > Suricata suricatta. The sequence continues at coordinate 281 of NW_021884111.1, forward strand.
CCCCTAAAAACTTTCATCGTGAGTTTGTGATAATACAAGTGATTTACTCATTGATTCCCCAGAGAGTATTTACTGGCTATATGTGGAAGATGTACTTATTCTCGCAGATTATCCCTGGAAGGAGATCGATCAATCATAGGAGAGGTCGCTTCTGGGGCCAGAAACTGGGGGACTTCCTTTTCACTGTCTCTTTTTTAAAAACTATCTACATGTGTTAAATATTTGGAATAAATAAAAATTTAATTTTAACATGCCAGTGGTTCCTCTGAAATAATTTTTTAAATCAGCATTTATTGAGCACTATATATAGACTGTATTATTTATGGAATGTACAGTTTTGAAGCAAATAAATCCCTGCCCCCATGGAAATTATCACATAGCCTAATGGGAGAAATTATAAACTAATATT
>NW_021884112.1:0-689 GCF_006229205.1 Suricata suricatta
CTGGTAGAGGGCTTGAACTCATGACCCTGAGATCAAGGCCTGAGCTGAGATCAGGGGTCAAACACTTAACTAACTGAGCCACCCAGGTGCCCTGAAGCTCAGGGGATTATGATGGTGGGGAAGCTGAATGGAACGTTGAAACGCATGAGTCAAGTCCCGTCTTTTTCCTCTATTATCTTCAACTATGTCATCTTCAGGGGTTGATAGCATTTTTTCTATTGGCTCTTCTCAATTATTAATCACAAATATGTAGAGTCACATGTATTTCAAAACTATGTCCTTTTCATAAGTGTCCTTTTCGGAAGTGGAATTTGGTAAACAGAGTATATAGTATGTAAACTGTAGCAAAGATTATCGGGTAGCATACTGTAATCAAACCCTAATGCCAAAGAGGCAATCATATTACTCGTTTGTGATTGCTTCATGCATCACATATCTAAGTGCATGTCATCTCTTAGACACTGTATTATTTGCTGGGATAACGAACACTTTCTTTATCTCTTGCCGTTTCCACTACTGTAAATGATACAGTCAAATATTGGGAGTTCATATAAAGAAAGGCCTGTCTTATCTTGGTCCTGAGGGTCACTGGAGATTTCCTCATAAAACAGATTTTTGCATGCTTCTGAGGGTAAATTGAAGTGTAGGATATACTAGATTAAGAGATGGCAGAAGAAGGTTTCAGATTG
>NW_021884113.1:0-689 GCF_006229205.1 Suricata suricatta
AAAAAAAAAAAAAAAAAAGAAAGAGAGAGAGAGAGAGAGAGACAGAGAGAGAGACAGAGAGAGAAATCCTAAAAAAAAAAAAAAAGAGAGAGAACCCGAAAACACTTTGTATCTTGATTGTACCAATCCCAATAAAGTGATCACCCTCCTCTCCCGTTGTAAGATGCCACCACTGGGAGACATTGGGTTTAAGAAAACGGAGCGTCCTTGTTATTTCTTAGAGCTTCCAGCAAATCTATGATTATCTCAGAATTAAAAGTTTAAGAACAGGGGCACCTGGGTAGCTCAGTCAGTTGAGTCTCTGACTTCAGCTCAGGTCATGATCTCACAGGTTGTGGGTTTGAGCCCCGCGTCGGGCTCTGTGCCAACAGCTCAGAACCTAGAGCTGCTTCGGATTCTGTGTCTCCCTCTCTCTCTGCCCCTCCCCCATTCACGCTCTGTCTCTCTGTCAAAAATAAACATAAAAGTAAAATACAATAAAATAAAAAGTAAAAAAAAAAGTTGAAGAACAAGAAAGCCAGAGCTCCCAGAGGGAAAGTGGGCAGGCAGGTCCCCTGGGGCTCGGCCTCGGGCCTCCCTGGTGAATCCCTGAAGTTCCCGGCTCTCTTGGCTCCCACCATCCGGCTCCCTCCCTCGGTCAGGAGCACCAGACCTCAGAGACCACACAGGAAATACTGGCCTTTCCGATT
>NW_021884114.1:0-1475 GCF_006229205.1 Suricata suricatta
TTCTTTTATGCTACTGAATTTGTATGAGTTCTTTATGTATCTTGGATATTAATCCTTTCTCAGATACATGATTTGCAAATATTTTTTCCCATTCTGTAGGTTGCCCTTTCATTTTGTCCATGGTTTCCTGCTATTCAGTGTACTTCTTTTTGTTTAATTAATTAATTAATTTATAATAAGAGAGAGAGAGAGAGAGTGAGCGCAGGGGTGAGGGACAAGGGGAGAAAGAGAAAGAATCCCAAGGAGGCTCCATGCACAGCTTGGAGCCCCCTGCAGAGCTCAATTCCATGACTCTGGGATCATGACCTGAGGCGAAACCAAGAGTTGGACACTCAATAGGCTGAGCCATCCAGGCAACCCCAGTATACTTCCTTTTTAAATCTGCAAAGATTACCCAAAGGACCTAGCACGGAACGGGCCACTCTGTACCTTCCCACTGAATATTCGTTGGCTAATGGGGAAGCACAGAAAGCCTCCGCTCGCTGTATTCTCTTGCCAGTGCTCTGGCAAGTGAGACGGCGTTGGGGGGAGGAGATGGACATGGCTGCCTGGCCACGGGGAAGCCGGTGCCAGAAATCACGCTCTTGGCTTCCAGTTCCAGACTTTTTCACCCGTAGGCTCCAATCACCATACTGTCACCGATTAACTACTAAGATGGGTTAAGGATTGGCCTTTGGATTTGGACTGGGGACGAATGTGTTTGTAACTAATTGCATTTGGCAAGACGATGAGCTGGGCCTTCTCTCCTGCCCCTACAACATGGCAGCGGGAGGGAAAGGTCTAGTTTCTCCAGAAGCCTCATTGGAGTCTTGGAAACCCCTGGCCTGAGACGCTGACTTTTTCATGCTCTCCTTGGTTTTCTTACTCAAATGTTGCAATTCTGCACACACTGGCGGACATGGGCAAGGACACGGCGGCTCTGGCTTCTGTGATGACACAGCAAACCCACAACGCTGGAGCCTCATAGAGTTACTGATTATGTAAAGAGCACTTTGGGGATGAGAGAAGGATGTTCAACTCAAGGCAACAGTTGTCAAGTCCATTTTTACCTCTGAACCCCCGCTGCCCTTACCTGTGTACCTCTCATCACACCGGCTGATTTACAGCTTAGTTATACCTCCCATTTACTGAGTTCTGACCACACACCTTATTTCATTTCATTCCGTTTTCATGGCAAGTCTGTTCGGTGGATACTGTAATAGGACCCATTTTACATATGGCAAACGGAAGCTTAGAAAAGATAAATATCTAGGGCTGCACAGCTATGCAACGGTCAGTACTCTCATAAGCTACCTAGCAGGGGCTGAGATGGAAACGAAACACCAGTAAAATGGTGTCTACACACTGGAAGCATCAGGCCGTAGAGGGGCCGTGGGGCTGGGCCCGTGTGATGTGGAACGATGGGTGCGGGAAGGTTCTGTTCGTTTTGAGGGCTCTAGCCCCGAAGTGGCCCAGTCAATACCCATTAGTTTGTC
>NW_021884115.1:0-689 GCF_006229205.1 Suricata suricatta
CCGTGAGACCGTTGTGTGACCAGCTGGCACGCGGGAGACAAAACCACGTGACGACAGACACCACGATCGTGCGGTCAGCACTTCCTCCTCTGTAAAAACCGTCACCGTACGACCCAGGGCTCAGGGCCCCCGGCACGCCTGCTTCTCAGGCCCAAACTAGCACGTCTTTCACAGAACCCTGGACTCCTTCCCTGCACAGCGAGGGACAGACGGCCCCTTCCCGAGGCGATCAAAGAACCCGAACGTCGGAGCACACAGGAGGAACGTTCCAGAAAGGGCGGCATCACTCCAGCCAGGACGATGCGGGGCACAAGTCTGGGGGTGGCGCACAGCCTCCCCCTCTCTCCTGGTCCCCAACCCCATGTCCCGCGTGGGACGGGGCGCCCAGGAAGACGGCAGTGCCGGGGGGAGGCCGCAGCCCCTCCTCTGATCGCGGGGTCCGGCTCCGAGGAGGCTGCGCCCGGGGCCCTGCCACCCGCTTCCTCCCTGCTGCCGCCTGGGCCAGGGAGACCCAGCCCATCAGCGCCCACCGGGAGGTGGCCGAGAGGCACCGTGCAGAGCTGTGTACTGGTGCTCATGCTCGCCCGCACACGCCCACACACGCCCGCACACACACGTGCACAGCACACACACACATACACACTGGCACACAGACCCCGTGGCGCTCACCTAGCACAGAGCACACACAC
>NW_021884116.1:0-689 GCF_006229205.1 Suricata suricatta
AAAAAAAATGTACATTTAAAGACTGAAGTATCATTATACCTTTCTAAAAAAGAAAAAACTCTACTTGGTTGCTCATATGTATCTCTGTTTCATCCTTTACAATCAAAATTCCTGGAGAATACAGCTCTAGACCTTTGAGTCTTACCCTTAAAAGTAGGTAGTTCACATAAACCATTCTGTTCCACAAACATCGGACCATGGAGGTACCACATGACCCAGAGTTTTCAAAACAAATATCAGAGTGTGATCTCATCATTTCCTAAAATAGGCTAAACATGCCAAGGGTGATGTTGTATTAGACAACACAGTTGTATTTTCAGTCAACAGTCTTCCATCTGAAAAGAATTTGCATGTTAATAGGTCAGATGAAACTTGTGTCACTAGAAGCGAGTCCTGTCTTGCTCATTTCTGAAAAGGAAGTTGAAGTTGAAGCCTTGATGAACTGGTAGCCCACGGAGCCAGGTACGGCACACACTCAAAAATGATATCGATGTATTTAATTCTGTGGAATCAAGTTATCAGACTAGATTCTACTCACTTCTTATGCTGCACTGCCACCTGGTGTCTTTTGGAGGCATGAGCTGTTTGCTGAGTTCCGGGGCATCTTTAATGGGGATAGTTTTTAGCAGGATGAATTCTTAGATTCAAAAGGCCAGACAGACTGCAGCGCATTCCATTCTCGTACTGAT
>NW_021884117.1:0-689 GCF_006229205.1 Suricata suricatta
GATGGCTGTGGTGACTGGGTGACTGAAACACCTTTAGCCACGGGTCCCAGGCTTTCAGGTGAACCGAGGTCCACAAGGTCCACAAGAGGAACACATGTGACATGTTGGGGCGGTCAATAGATGATTTTAAGCAGTTCAGGAAATGAACTGAAGGTTTTTTGTTTTTTTTTTAAATTTTTATTATTTTTTTCAAATGAATGCTGGCTTTAGAAAGCAAATATCTAGGTAGGAAAAAGGGATGAGATGTTAAAATCTTAGGACAGAAGGAGAAGAATACAATGGAGGTAAGAGCCTCAGCTATGCAGGCGTGGGAGAAGGCAGGTGTTTGGGGAAGGCAGGGCTACACGGGAGACAGCCCTCCCGGCCTGGGTTTGCCGTTTCATAAGTGGGCAGAAATCCTCGAGCTCTCTGCCCCATAGCTTCCTTATCTAAAGAGTAGATTAAATGGCTTGTTCTCAGGATCAAGCAAGATCAGTAACATGGAGTTCCTGGGACCTAGGAAGCCTTGACGAATGGAAGCTAATTATTATTATTATTATTATTATTTTAAAGTTTACTTATTTATTTGGAGAGAGAGAGGAAGTGCAAGTGGGGGAGGAACAGAGACAGAGACAGAGACAGAGAGAGAGGGAGAATCCCAAGCAGGCCTCACACTGTCAATGTGGAGCCTGATGCCAGGCTCAAACTCA
>NW_021884118.1:0-689 GCF_006229205.1 Suricata suricatta
TGATTATCACTTGTATTTTACAAAGTTATGAATGAAATATTTTTAATCTCACATGATCTTTAAAACCCTAACTATAAATTTCATGTTTATCTTTTAAAGTTATATAGATGTGGGGGTGCCTGGATGGCTCTGTTGGTTAAGCATCTGACTCCTGACTTCGGCTCAGGTCATGATCTCACAGTCCGTGAAACTGAGCCCCGCATCAGTCTCTGTGCTGACAGTGTGGAGCCTGTTTGGGATTCTCTCTCTCCTTCTCTTTCTGCCCCCAAATAAACAAAGATTTTAAAATGCTCTAAAAAAATAAAGTTATAGATATGGATGAGGCTCTAGATATAGATGATACTGATTGGATGTAGATATATTTTCTTCGAAAGAAGAAAGACAATTTGTAAGGAGAAAAGTGAGTCAGAGAAAAGTGAAGTTTAGTGATTTTGATTAGACAGTCCAGTCAAGTCAACCAGCCCTTTCATGGGAACTGCAAGAATGTAAAGTCTGAGGCTGGATCACAAAACAGTGCCCTTCACGCCTCACTAATTACCACCTAGGATTTGCAAAAGATGTCTCAGCTGTTTGCTACTTAAGATCCAACTCTGATGGCTAAAATGAATAAATCAAGAGACTATAGATGCTGGCGAGGGTGTGGAGAGATGGGCACCCTCCTACACTGTTGGTGGGAATGTAAACTGGTG
>NW_021884119.1:0-689 GCF_006229205.1 Suricata suricatta
CCCAAACACCGGGGGTGGCTCTTTGCCAGCTTCCTAGCCATGTACCTGGTCAACGTGGCTGGCAACTCAGTCATCATTGCAGCCATCCGGGGAGACACCCGCCTCCACACCCCCATGTACTTCTTCCTCTCCAATCTGTCCCTGGTGGACATCTGCTTTACAAATGTCATCGTGCCACGGATGCTGGCAAACATGCTGGGCAAGAGCAAGAAGATCCCCTTCGCCCAATGCCTCACACAAATGTATTTCTTTGTGACCTGTGCGATCACTGACAGCTTCCTCCTGGCTGCCATGGCTATTGACCGCTACATGGCCATCTGTAACCCACTGCATTACACCACGACCATGAGCCCCCAGCACTGTCTCCTGCTGGTGGCCGTGTCCTGGGTGCTGTCCCACCTTCACTCACTCACCCACACCCTTCTCATGGCCCGCCTCTCCTTCTGTGGGCCTAATGTCATCCACCACTTCTTCTGTGACGTCCAGCCACTGCTGACGCTCTCCTGCTCTGACACCTCTATCAATGAGCTTCTGGCCTTCACAGAGGGCTCCTTTGTGATCATGAGTCCCTTCATCTTGATCATTGTCTCTTACGTCTACATCACCCGTGCCGTTCTGAGGGTCCCTTCTGGGGGAGGCAGGTACAAGGTCTTCTCCACCTGTGGATCCCACCTCACAGTTGTGGCACT
>NW_021884120.1:0-689 GCF_006229205.1 Suricata suricatta
TTGGATTCTTGACTCCCTTGCTAGACTTGAAGTTGTCCAAGGGCGGAGTCTTGTCTATTTATGTGGGTCATTGTATTCCCAGTGCCCAGCAATAAACATTTATCAAATGGATGCATGAACATAGACAGGTTCTCGCCTTCCAGGAATTTACAGTTTAGTGGGAGGAAGAGAGACTCTTAAGCAGAAAATTAAAATATAGGGTGGTAAGGACTATGTGTGATAGAAGAAGTAAGAGTGCTGTGGGAGTCGTATGGGAACACAGTGGCAGGGCTATGATGCCCCAGTCTCCAGGACAGGAAGGAGGAAGTAGAAGCCGTATTCAGTGGTGTGGTTAAAAAGTACCGACTCTGGACTCAGCCAAAACTATGTTCAAATCCTGATTTTATCCCTTCTTAGTTGGGTAGCCCATGAAACAGTCACTTAACTTCTTTGTGCCTGTGTCATTTTCTGTAAAATGGGTTCAATGATAATACTCACTGAAGTCCAAAGCCTCCTTCTACTTGGAGGCTGTATGAGTTATTTATTACTACATAACAAATTACCCCCAAAGAATCTTAATATAACAAACATTAGCTATCTTATAGTTTCTTTGGGTCAGGAATCCAAGAGGGGCTTAGCTAGGTGGCTCTGGTTCAGGGTCTCTCAGGACGGTGCCTTTAAGTCATCAGCTGGGGCCGAAATCATGACTG
>NW_021884121.1:0-689 GCF_006229205.1 Suricata suricatta
TTATCAGCCCGGGGAGAGGTTCTCAGTCTTGCTCATTTGTAACTGTCAGTCTCTACACTGGGATTCTTTCACTTCCTAGTCCATCCTTGCGCTTATGCATCCCAATGCTTCCTACCTGTCACCAAGCCTTATTTTTGCCAATAAGGTTTGCAGTGGAATTGAAACTCCATCAGAAAGAAAACATGGGGCAGAGACCAAAGGAACACGTGGTGACCCCTGGAGAATGCTGAGCAGGCAGATCTTGGGGTTCTCTTGCTCCAAGGAAGGAGCCTCCTCTGACCTGGACACCAGCACCCTTGGTGTACCTGCCGGTCTAATGATACAAAGATGCTCCGATAGAAATGAGTTACCAACTGAGGGGCAGTTAGTTGAAAATGGCTTTTTTATTGTAATCAGGCAGTGTACAGCTTTCTCTTAAGAAAAAAAATGAGAACTCCTAGGCTAGGTCATATTCGCTCCGCATTTAAGGCAGGGTGTCCTCATTTGGTCTGGAAATGTCAAAGGGAGCCTGAATGATTAATGGGAGAGGCTCGGGGCTCTGCGGGCGCCTCACCGTGTGCTACAGGGAAACAGTTAACCATTCCTGACCTTGGCTTTGCCATCTCTCTCGCCCTTCATCATTCTGTAAAAGAATACAGTGCAATTTCCGAGTGAATGAAGGTGAGGCCCCTGGGGTTGGGACAGGACCC
>NW_021884122.1:0-689 GCF_006229205.1 Suricata suricatta
GGAGGAGCCATCCTTAATTTTCCCTGATCCTTGAATTCTCTGGAGAGTACAGATGGCAGAGAGACTACAGTCTTTGGGATGGAAAAGTCATGGTCTGGCCAACCCACTGATCACAGACAGCCAGGGCCTAGAGTGTAAGAGATTGTCTTCAGTCTTGAAGCTAGATCAGTGCTATCCAACAGAACTTTCTGCCATGTGAGAAATGTTCTTGTGTAAATATAGTTTGAAAAGTTTTTTTTTAGGTTTATTTGTTTTGAGAGATTGAGAAAGAGAGAATCCCAAGCAGGCTTTATGCCAACAGCAAAGCGCCCAAAGTGGGGCTCCAAGTCACGAACCCAGAGATCATGATCTGAGCTGAAAATGGGAGTCTGAGGCTCAACTGAGCCAGTCAGGCACCCCTAATTTTTTTAGGTTTATTTATTTATTTACTTCTTTATTTATTTCTTTATTTTGAGTGGGGTAAGGGCAGACAGAGAGGGAGGGAAAGGATCCCAATCAGGCTCTGTGCTGACACCCCTGAAGCGGGGCTCGATCCCATGAACCATGAGATCATGATCTGAACTGGAATCAGCAGTCAGGCACTAAACCGACTGAGCCACCCAGGCGCCCCAGTATTAAGAAACATTCTTTATCTGTGCTGTGCACAGCAGTAGCCAGCGGCTGAGTGGGACTATTGAGCACTTGGAATA
>NW_021884123.1:0-689 GCF_006229205.1 Suricata suricatta
AGAGAGAGAGAGAGAGAGAAGCAAGCCCCATGCTGTCTTGAAGGATTCCCACATGGGGCTCAATCCCATGCACCATGAAATCATGACCTGAGCTGAAATCAAGAGTCGGACATTTAACTGACTGAGTCACCCAGTCACCCCTGTTTTATCCTTTCATCTGTAAAAACTCGAATGTGTTATCTCTAACAGATAAAGCCTTTTTAAAAATTGTGAGCCATGTACCCTTATGGCACTCGACAAAGTCAGCGACATTTCTTCGTTGTCATCTGACACCCTGTCTGTATTCACCTTTCCCCAGGTGTCTCTGAAATGTCATTTTACAGTTGGCTGGTCTGAGTCAGGATCTAACCATAGTCTGCACGTTGCTCGTGGTTGATGTGTCTCTGAAGTCTCTTGGATTTTCAAACTGTTCCTTGTCCTTGTTTGTTTTTTTAATGCAGTGTCTTTGTTGAAGAAGGTGGGCCATTCATCCTGCAGAATTTCTCACACTGTAACCTCGCAGTGTTATGTGACATGGTCCTTTGTCCCCTGTGGTTCCTGTAAGCTTGTAGTGAGGTTGAGACTCACTTCGATTTGGGTTTGATTTGCTTTTTAGCGAGGATACTCCTAACCCGTACTAGGGCCTCACATCGGGAGGGGTACGGCGTCTGGTGGTCCCATTCCTAGTTTCGGCAGCAGTGACTAATGGG
>NW_021884124.1:0-689 GCF_006229205.1 Suricata suricatta
TCGAAGGAGCCGGGAGCGGGCGGGTGGCCGGGCCCGCCTGGTACCTGGGGTCGGGTGGGCCGGAGCGCTCAGGCTCAGGAGGCGCAAGGGCCTGCGGCTGTGGTCTCGGAGAGGATGGGAAGCCGCACACGAGGCAGGGCCGGGGGACGACCCACCCTCTGCAGCTCTGAGGCCTCATTGATGCCACCCAAACCTGCCCCGGGGCAGAACGCAGGGCATAGGCTGTGGTCTGGATGGTGGCGTCCGGCAGGACACAGGGGCTCCCCCAACCCAGACAGCTCACCCCAGCAGGGCAGCAGATTCCCTCAAGGGCCTGGATGAGGAGGGAGACCCCACCCCCCAACTCCCAAAGCACCTTCAGATGGGCCTCTTGCAGGTAGTGAGTTACAGGAAAGACCTTCTACCCACACTTTTGTGTGTAACTCGCATCGAATTATCTGAGGAGACGGCCACAGGCAAGACATTCCTGCACCAAGTGGGCCTGCGTGTTTTAAGGGTGTCAGTCTGCATGGCTGCGCCGGGCAGCTGGGCCGCCCCAGAGCCCAGGAGGCAGGAAGGAGGGAGAATCTGCTCTGGAGTGGAGACGGCCGCCGGCGCAGTGTGTCTCTGCCTCGTGTTCTGTCTGTGTGCAAACGTGTGCAAAGTCCCCCTCGGTTTCAGGACGCTGTCATCCTGGCCTGGGGCCACCC
>NW_021884125.1:0-1475 GCF_006229205.1 Suricata suricatta
AACTCCAGGGAATGGTCTTTAGAGAGAACAGAAGGTGTATAAGCATCTAATGTAAGAAGAAAAAGGCCGTCATCATTAGGGATGCAGTGTTCTTTGGGCTCTCAGAAAATGGACAGGAAGGAGAACCAGGGAAGAATTTCAGAGGCTTTCCTAGGAGGCCTGAAGGATGCACAACATTTAGATGTGCATAGATGTGAGTTAAAGATACTATGCATCTCAAAGATAGAATCAAGACATGTCCACCCACATTACTCTTCGCTTTACTGTCATTGCTCTTTCTAAACAGGAGGAAGGTGCTCCCAAGGGAACAAGAATATGTGACATAATCTAGCACAGGAAGGGTTTCTGGGACCTGGGAACTTATTGAAAGTGTGTGCTGAATTTTATGCGACCATGCATTTTTCTGGGAAGAGCATCCACAGCTCTCATCAGACTCTCTAAAGTGAAGGTGATTTCCCCCAAAGCTGAACCCCCATTCTAGAAGCTGGTGAGAAGTAAGGCCTCACTGGATCTCAGGCTATTACTTGTCTGACTGTATCTGCTTCATGAAGGGAGGCTGGAGATTTCCAGATACACTCTTCCTGCACAAGTTCCAGCTCCTGAGACTTGCAGTATACACCTTACCTAAGAAGCTAAACCAGCCTCAGCTTGGGTTTGGGGGTGGGAGTGGTCAGCAAATGGTAAAAAACTAGAGGGAAGAGCAAAACATGCTTTTCCCCAAGGAAGAAGCATCTTCTGCTTATGTCTGGACCTGCAGTTATTGAATTATCAGCCTTTTCACTTAATGAGCATCTCTCCGGACTGGCCATGAGGCCTGTGTTGGGGAGAGCAGACATTTCATTAACAGAATTCAGTGGTACATTGTTGATCCTGGTTCCCTAACAATTACGAGATGGAGCCAGAGTGTCAAGCAGCATGTTTGTGTGAACTTCACCTTATTCAAAACATGCAGGCTTTTTTCCACTCTCTAGTCACATGCGTAGCTCTTAAGTGACCAGGCGAGTCAAGAGGTCCCTTGTAGGAGATCCCAGAGTACAAGAGGAAGGACGTGTGGGGATCCACCTTTGGACCTGGGCCACTCTGGCTGCAGACAGATGAGGAGACATATCACTGATCCTTTCTGTACTAAAAATGAGTAACTCCACAGGCTGCTCATGGACAACCTTCCAAGGACAATCACTCCTTCGTTTTGTCATTTCCAAGGGTATCTCTCTGAGTGAAAACAATTTTATGAACATCCCAAATCACTATAGAGATCACCATTATTCTCCCTCCTACATAAGGAGAAACAGAAGCACAGGAAAAAGCCTGGACACATTAGTAGAAACTCTGAGAGAACTTCCAAAGGCTCCAGTCTTACCTCCCCGGTGAAAGTCTTCTGGGACAGAAGGCAGGGCACAGACTGCAACTCCTATGTAATGTCAGTGCATGTCAGACAGTACAGGTCAGGCCGCTTACCATTTATGGTAGCAGCT
>NW_021884126.1:0-689 GCF_006229205.1 Suricata suricatta
TTTGTTTTCTCATCTGTAAAATGAGATAATCACATTTATCGGTGTACCGACGGGATTTTACGTTTATGGACCATCGGCTGCGTGGCACTCGGCGGGGAGAGCACTGGTGAAGGTAAACGAAACAACTGGTATGGTCGTGTTTATGAACAGTTTCAGGATCCTGCCCACAGCGGAAAAGCCTAATCATGTACCTCGAAAAACCCTAGGCAGTGTTTTTCCACACCCTTCCAAAAGTTACACCCATCCATGCATGAGAACACTTGATCCGAGCAGAAGAAACAATTCCCTAAAGCAATCGGAGGGGGCGCCTGGGTGGCTCAGTCGGTTGAGCCTCCAACTTCCGCCCGGGTCATGATCTTGAAGTTCGTGGGTTGGACTGTGTGGGTAAGCATCTGACTTTGGCTCAGGTCCTGATCTCGAAGTCTCCCGCTCTGTCTCTCAAAAGTGAATACACATTTAAAAATTTTTTAAATAATAATACTAAAGCAATTGGATTTACGTATCATAGAGTGACACTGTCCTGGAGCCAAGCCCGGCGGCGCGCACACTGCCTCCGAGATGAACTTCTGAAGGTCAAGTGGCGCGAGGCAGCGCGGACGCCTGCGGGGCCGCCGCTGTGCGGGCCGGGAGGAGGGCGAGCCGGAGGGCTCCGGCTGCAGAGGCCGGGGGTCCCGCCAGAGGGCCCTGCC
>NW_021884127.1:0-689 GCF_006229205.1 Suricata suricatta
TGTCCATGAGTTCATGTGAATGTGGTGTCCAGAGGTTCTGGCTCCGGCTCTGCTGCCAACTCACTGGGTGACCCTAATACATCCCTGTCCCTCTCTTGGCCTTCGTCTCCCCTCTTCTGAAAGGCAGAGGCATGAATAGACTATCTCCATGCTCCTTTGGAAAATCATATCCCTGTCCAATCAATTCCTTGAAGCTTGTAAAGGCTGCATACCTATAATTAAAGGTGACATGTTGTTCTGACTCACAGGTCCTTCTCTTTACCATATACCCTAAGGTGACAAATTGACCAAGGGACACTTACTCAGTATTTGCCAGCATGTCCTATTCCAAGAGAAATGCAGTTATTGGATAGTGGGTACTTGGTTTGCAAAATCTTGAACAGTGGCTATTTACTGCTCCCTGGTGGTTCAAGGAGGTTTCTACAGATATCCAGAGGAAACATCTCAGATGTAGATCCCACTCCTATCTTATTGGAAGGATTAATGAACAAAATATGTAACGTGCCAACCTAGTGCTTGCTGTCAAATAGCTGTTGAATAAATGCATGCGCACTTGTCCCTTCCAAAAGAAAGTGCCCTTAATTTGTGGGTTCAGAAGAGCCTTTAAAAATATTATGTTTTTTAAAAAAATTATGTTTGAAGGTAAGAATTTAGAACATGTAATAATAACAAAATCAACAGCATATAAT
>NW_021884128.1:0-689 GCF_006229205.1 Suricata suricatta
ACATGTACACACTACATCTTTATCCATTCATCAGTGTGGACATTTGGGTTTGGGATTTTCTCCATAGTTTGGCTGTTGTTGATCACACTGCTGTAAACATTGGGGTGCATGTGCCCCTTCCCATCAGCATTTTTGTATCTTTGGGTGAATATCTCGTAGAGCGGTTGCTGGATTGTTGGGTGGTCCAGAGTGGTTGCATCAGTTTGCATTCCCACTGACAGTGTAAGAGGGCTCCCCTTTCCCTGCTGTGTTTGTGTTGTTCATGTTAGCTATTCTGACAGGGGTGAGGTGGTATCTCAGTGTGGTTTTGATTTGTATCCCTGATGATAGGTGATGTTGAGCATCTTTTTAAGTGTCTGTTAGCTATCTGGGTGTCTTTTTTGAAAAAGTGTCTGTTCATGTCTTCTCATTTCGTCACTGGATTATTTGTTTTTTGGATGTTGAGTTTCATAAGTTCTTTATAGATTTTGGATGCTAACCCTTTGTCAGACATGTCATTTGCAGATGTCTTCTCCCATTCCATCGGTTGCCTTTTAGTTTTACAGAGTGTTTCTTTCACTGTGCAGAACTTTTTTATCTTAATGAAGTCCCAGAAGTTCATTTTTGCTTTTGTTTCCCTGGCCTCTGGTGATGTGTCTATTAGGAAGTGGCTTCAATCAAGGTCACAGAGCTTGCTGCCTGCGTTAGAA
>NW_021884129.1:0-689 GCF_006229205.1 Suricata suricatta
TCTCAGCTCTAACTTGGAGCCTGGCTCTGACTCCCGCCCGGAGCATATCAGCTTCCCTACTGCAGTCAGCCCGACAAGCCCTTGGAGCTAAACTTAGAGTCGGTGCCACCTTGCCCCTCTTTGCTCCCTCCCCTCTGGTGCCCAGTGTGTGTGTGTGCGCGCCCGTGCGCGTGCGGGCGCCCAACCCTTGGATTTGGGAAGAAATGGCAGACCATTTCCTGCCTTGGCATTTGCCTTGGACAGTTTCGTGGTGGCCGTAAGATTCCTGCTGGTGTGAATAGTTAATGACAACATTGCACACACGGAGGACTTTCCTTAGTTTAGCAAAACTCGGGCATCCCGGCTAGGTCCCGACAGCACCCGGGCACCCAGAGGGGAGCGGAGGGGCCGAGGGCCTCACAGAAGGACAAAGTGGGTGCTCTGAGAGGCGCTGGACGGTTGGGGCCTTTCCGGGAGCAAAGGTGCAGCTTTGCAGCTCAGGGTGGAATTCTGCAGGCGCACACACCCGGGCTCACACGCACCCGGGCTCACACTCGCCCCAGCTCACACACACCCGGGCTCACACACACGCCGGGCTCACACACGCCCAGGCACACAGGCGCCCACGCTCATACACCCGGGCACACACACGCCCAGGCTCACACACGCCCGGGCTCACACACGCCCAGGCACACAGGCGCCCACGCTCA
>NW_021884130.1:0-689 GCF_006229205.1 Suricata suricatta
GCGTTTCCTAAGTCTATTCCTGTGTTCCATAATTCTGTTTTTGATTCAGCTTCATTATTATTCATTATATGGCCTTCTAGGTCAGTAGTTTATTCCTCTGGTTTTTCCAGCCTACTGTTCATTGCATTAAGCTCATTTCCAAAATTATTTATTGCATTTTTCATCTTCTAATTGATACTTTTTTAACTCCTATCTCTTTTGTAAGGAACAAATTAAATTCTGCATTAGGCATGTTACTTATATCTGTTTTGCTTAGGTCTCTGGACATGGCCTTGTTATTTTATTTGGGATGAATTCCTCCATCTTAGCATTTTGCCTAGGACTCTGCCTTTTTCTCTGTGTTAGAAAAGCCAGTTATGGCTCCTTCTCCTGAGAGTAATGGCATTATGAAGAAATCCTGTAGTGCCCAGGGTTTGGTGCTTCATGGGGTTGCTGTGTTGTGGCTGCTCTGTCCTTCAGACCAGTCATCTGTAGAAGCTCTTCTTGCCTCATGTGAACAGTGTTTGATCCCTGGCCTGAATGTGGTGACTTTTAACTAGGTGTGTTCTGGCCTGCTTGTGAAATGAGACCTGACACCAACTCAACTGGAACTGTGGCCCTGCAGAAATCTCTGGCTGGGAGATGTGGTTTGGGCAGGGGTTTATGCTGATCTTCTGGGGAAGGGGCCCGCCACCCTGGGACTGAGGCAA
>NW_021884131.1:0-689 GCF_006229205.1 Suricata suricatta
GGTCCTGGCAGCATGGGGGAGGCCCATGACCCGTCTCTGTCTCCCACCGATCAGGACTAGGCGCTCAGGACGAGACGGGAGAGATAATTAACTGAGGACTCGAAGGTGCAAAAGGCCAGAGAAGCCGCCCCGGGAGCCGGCGGTGTGGGCAGGAGCCCCCCCTCCTGCCTCCGGCCGCATGGGGACAGGACAACACCGGTCCCTCTGGGCACAGGGGCCCACACAGGGCAGAGGAGAGGGCAGGAGACAGTGTCCTGGCTCTGGGTGTGAGCAGAAACAGGCCCGGACTCACGCCTGGCTGCCCCGTGTGGGACATGCCTCGGGAGCCCAGCTGCCACACCGCCAGCACAGGGCTCCAGCCTCCCCATGTGACAAACGTCGGGGCGGGTCCCCAGCAGGATGGCAAAGGCCTCAAGTGCCGAGCTGACACGGAAACACCTCCCACCACACGAGAGGCACCTGCCATCTGAGCCCACCCTCGCCAAGCCACCCGCTCAAGAAAATTCTCTGAAGGATTTTACCAGGATTCATGGTCTTACAAGAGAATATTCAAATGCCTGGAATACAGGAGTCAACACACCCAGGACCAGGAAATGCCCCCGTTCTCCAGGGAAAGGACAACGCATACCAGAGCTGAGGTGACCCGGATGCCGGAGGTCTTGGGTAATGACTCTGAACTTGTCCTTGCA
>NW_021884132.1:0-689 GCF_006229205.1 Suricata suricatta
AAATATAGAACTGGTACATTTTAAGGCACTATCATGCAGAGACCTGTTATACAAACCTATGAATAATTTTTAAAGTAATATGCTTGTCTTTTGTCTTAAGCATTTCAAATGCTTAAGTATGTAAGCATTACTGGGTAGATTTTATAAGTATAAATTGTAAGTAACACAGACCAGCCAAGAAAAAAAAGAGAAATAGGAAAAACATACAAATTATGATTTAATTTCCTTGCTGCTTTTGGAATAGGGCACAATTTTATCTACTGGACTCCGGACTCTTCTCAGCTTAATACTACACTAATCTTAAAAGTTAAAATATAGCTGTTCATAATATTCAAACACATGATTTATTCAAATTAATATGATGATGAAAGGTGGTTGGAGAATAAAATGTTAGAGAAACAATACAAAGGATCTAAAGATGTTTTTAATTTTTTTTTGAGAGACCAAGAGAGAGAGCGTGAGCAGGGGAGGGTCAGAGAGGGAGGGAGACACAGAACTGGAAGCAGGCTCCAGGCTCTGAGCTAGCTGTCAGCACAGAGCCCAACGCAGGGCTCGAGCCCACCCCACGAACGTGAGATCTGACCTGAGCCGAAGTCAGAGGCTTAACCGACTGAGCCACCCAGGCGCCCTTTAAGATGTTTAAAAAAAAAGTTTATTTATTTTTGAGAGAGAAAGAGAGAGAGAGAGAG
>NW_021884133.1:0-689 GCF_006229205.1 Suricata suricatta
AAAAATCAGAATAGACATTTCTCCAAATAAAATATACAAACAGCAAATAAGCACATGAAATAATTCTCAGTTAAATACAAATCAAAACCACACACAGATATAATTTCACCCATACTAGACTATCTCTAATCAAAAAGACAGATAATAACAAGGTTCGGCAAGGATATGGAGAGAACCCAAACATCCTGCAGGGTTGGTGAGAATATAAAGTGGTACAGTTGCTTTAAAATAGTCAGAATGGATTAAGGAGAATTTGTATATGTGTACAATGGAACACTACTCAGTGATGGAAAAGAATGAAATCTTGCCATTTGCAACAACCTGGATGGAACTGGAGGATATTATGCCTAGTAAAAGAGGTTAGTCAATAAAAGATATTATATGATTTTAGTCATATGTGAAATTTGAGAAATTTAACAGATGAACATAGGGAAAGGGAAGAAAAAATAAGATAAAAACAGGGAGGCAAACCATAAGAGACTCTTAAATATAGAGAATGACAAATGAGGCTTGGTGAGGGTTGGGCATGGTGGGGTCGAGTAAATGGTCAATGGGAGGGCACTTGTTGGGATGACCGTTGGGTGCCATATGTAAGTGATGGGTCACCGGGTTCTACTCCTAAAGCCAAGACTGCACCGTATGTTAATTAACCTGAGAATAAAAAAATAAGAATACTAAAAAAAAAAAAA
>NW_021884134.1:0-689 GCF_006229205.1 Suricata suricatta
GGGGGGGGGGGGGGGGGGGGGGGGGGGGGCGGCCTCCGCTCGGCCCGCACTTGGTTTTGTTGCAACACGGCTCAGTTTTGTGTTTTTCTTTAAAATTCAGACGGCTGGCCTCCATCGGATGAGTCACCTTCATCATTTAGTCCTGGTGAGGGATGGGGGATGGTTGGGCATGGAATGATCCAGAAACTGATAACTCACAGCAGAGGAAATCCAAGTGGCCCGCCACACTCACGGTGAGACAGCTCCAGCCCACACGCCGTGCCCGCCCTCCCCGGCAGCTTAGCAGAGACCCCTCCACGTGATGGGCCACCTGCCCTCTGACCCAGCGCCGACCACTCTGAAATCAGGGCCGGGTGTACCCGCACAGGTGCGTGGTGGCCCGCGTGGTCCCGCTCAGTACAGAGAAGCGGCCGGCGGATGGGAGAGAGGCAAGGACTCCTCGTGGCTGACCCGGCTGGTCTCTAAAATGGGATGAAGTACTGGCCTCGACACGTTCTAGTTGTGAGTGCTGCATTTAAAAAAAATGGTTCTGGGGAAAAAGCCTTCCTGCCTATGTGGGGAGGCCACAAATAGGGCAAAATATCGACACGTGATGAGTGGGGGCGCGTGGGGGCGCGGAGGAGCACGTGCGCCTGCCCGGAAACCGCCTGGCACACACCTGCCTGCCGGCCAGCAGCCCCACCCCGGGG
>NW_021884135.1:0-689 GCF_006229205.1 Suricata suricatta
CAGCAGTGTACTATCTTTCTTGATGATTACATTTCAATAGGGTGGATACTGGGAAAGACATTCCTGGGTTGTAACCCTGGCAAGAAGCTGGAGAAAATTCACATTTCAAAGAGGCAGAAGAGGAATTTACATTGGAAGTTTCCTGAAGGAAAGGCTCTGTTAGAAGGGAAGTCTGAGTCTGGAGTCAGGAGGAAACCTGTCTAGAGTGTAGTCTACCTGAGTGAACAGGAATTGAAGACCATGTTGGTCAGTTCGAATTTTCATACTGATTCAGAAGCAGTTATGGATGCAAAGATACACAGTACTGTAGATTAAAATTACCTGAAACTCATTTAAAAATAATGAGGCAAGGAATAGTGCATAGATTCTTCTCCTTCAACTTTTATTTGTAGGAGTATTTCATTATGGGGATATTTGGGAAAAGCATGCTAGTAAAGAGGTATGTCATATCCATCTTGGGTTCACATTTTCTTTTACTTAAAATCATATTTTGAGCTTTGAGCACAGACTTTCCACCAGTCTGAGTACTCCTTAATGCTTATATTTTATTAGGATATATCTGTGCTTGACATGAAAAATACCTCAAGATATGTCTCTGCCATTCCCTGCTTTGCATTTGCACATTAATTTTCAGAATTTAAAAAGTGACAGTTCCCCCAATATTTCATGTGAACTACTAACAGGAAAGT
>NW_021884136.1:0-1475 GCF_006229205.1 Suricata suricatta
CAGAGGCAGCTCCTAACAGTAGCCTCCGTGGATTGAATACTGTGGCCTAAGCATGGTGCTAATCCTCCTAAAAGCCTTCTTAAGTGAGTAGTGTTACCCCCATTTTATAGATGAGGAAAGCCACTTTCACCAGCAGGCTTCCACTCTTACCCAGAATCTCTTTTTCACTGGATTGTTGGTTCCTGAAAGTCTACCATTAGAAATTCATTCTTTAGGATCTTGAGAGTATTGTAGTTTTCAGAAGTCCTTTATAAAAAATGCAAATAATTGTCAAACTGTATTCTAAAGTGAGGATATTATGCCTCAGAAGTCAGAAGAGAGAAGAGGAATTGATAATGTTGTGGGAGTTACAGAGACAGTTACAGAGAATCAGTTAGCCTGGGGCCAGCATGGGGTTTTCATCACTCTGTGGCTGTGCACTGGGCCATGCTGATAGTAGTAAACAATATTCAGTGCCTGTCTGGTAACCAAACGTAGTCACAGTTCTCTACTGCTATAACCAGATGAACCTTCACTAATACTTCCAAATCTCCTACTTTTGATCCACCTAAAAAATGGATCAGACCAGAGTGGTCCTCAGACAGTTAAACCTTCTGGGGACTCAGCATCTCCTAGCACGAGCTAGGGACAAAGTGGTCCAGTGAGCCATGTCAGCAGGAATGGATACTGTAGGACTTGTCGTCATAAGAACTCACAAAAAACAGACATTCAAGCTGCCTCCTCTCACAAGAGCTGAACTAAGGGCAAAAGATCTTTATATCCCTTTCCCTATAGAAAACATTAATCTCCCTATTAATGACTTCATTAAAATTATGTCAGTGGAGCAAAAAAAAATTTTTTTTTCACTTAGCAGCAAGACTATCCAGCCGCAGAAACGAAAGTATGTACACATACCCAGGGCGGGACAGTCCCTCTTGGTGACCTAGGGTGTAACAGAGACTAGCCCAGTGCAGGCCTTCCGCACCCCAGATCCCAGCGTGGTGCACCTTTCCGCCCCGCCATGCTTCTCCCTGGGGAGCCCCTCTTGTCCGTAGGAAAGAAAACGAGGAATTTATTGGGTCTTGTTCCTTCGGCTTGCCCTTCCTGTTTACCAGGAGGTGCGTTGTAAAGGTGTGGCGTCCTGGCTGGATGGTCGGACCGCCGGCGGAGAGGGCTCCCTCTTTCGTGTCTGCCTGCCCAGTGGCGAGTAGAGCACTGACCGCGGTGGGCTCTCAAGAACCGTTTGCTGGGTGGGATGAATCCATTCAGTTGACTCGAAAGGCATTGCTCAAGGAGGGTCCGAGTCGGGTTGGAAGACTGCCTGGCACTTCAAATGCAAGAGGTCAGTCTTTGCAGAACAATATTCATTCAAATGCATTTCTTCTGATGTGTTTGAAAAACCATCGCCCTCTCTCTCTGGATGCCTGATGGTTCCTCTCAGAGGGTGTGTGGCAGGGGAGTCAGTGTCCCCCCAGAGCACGGCCGTCCCCAGGCGC
>NW_021884137.1:0-689 GCF_006229205.1 Suricata suricatta
TTATTGGAGACAGGAAGACACAGCCTCAGAATCACTTTATTATCTATCAATGCCAAAAAGGAAAATGGATACATTTTTAGCTCCCCAAAAAGGGAGAAATCACAAACACCATCATGTACTCATTTCAGTATCAATCTGAACCGACTGTGTGACCCTATATCCAAAATTCCACCTTCCTCAATGAGAAGGCAGGTATGATTTTTAATCCTGAATCATTACAAAAGTGTAAAAAGTAAACAAGTTTAAGTAGACAGAAGCCAAAATGTTAAAGAGTGACTATATATAGATTACCCATGGGTTTTTGGTTTATTCTTTACATAGGTCGGTGTCTTTTATAAGTTTTCCACAGTTAACATGTATCATTTTCTAATCAGTTAAAAAAATGTTATTTCTAAAAGATGTAAAAGGAAGCACATAACATAAATCTTCAAACCAACTTAAGCCGAGTATGTCAAATCCAGCTTGCTTGATTGAGCCTTCTCAGTGCACTAAATGCTCTGCCCAGCAGAGTCCTCACAAAAGAAGCCTCTGTCTGAGCCATTAGGGAAAAATTATCCATGAGGGTCAGTTCTTATTTCAGAGGGGGCTGATATTTAAAACAGATTTTTCTCCCAAATATTTTAACAGCAAGCGAGAACTTTTGGCAGCTAAGTACAAGCAATGCACAATTTTCTTTGTTGCTGTGGATT
>NW_021884138.1:0-689 GCF_006229205.1 Suricata suricatta
TTTTTTTTTATCTCCAACCTTATTAATAATAAGTTGAAGTACCCTTTAAGTTTGAGCAAATAATTATTTCAGATGTCTCTCAATAAACCTTCAGCATTAACATGTGACTTACAGAGTTGAAAATTATGATGTTCTCACTGGTGGACATGAGAGTTAAATGGTCAAGTTATTATAAATATGGGCTGAAATCGTTTTAAATCACTATTTTTACTCACCCTGGAGCCAAATTTAATACATATATCACTGTAGTTTGTAAAGTCAGCATACAAATAAGCTGGTGAAATTATAGTTTCAAATTTTATATTCTTTAATAATAAATCACTTGACACTAAATTTTACTTACAGTTGTAGATTTCTACAGATGATTTTTGAAGCATTCTACCGCAAAATGAAAACCAGCAGATTCAAATCCAACTAGATCAAGTGAAACCTCTGAATTCCTTACTTATATGTGGTATTACATTTTCCAAAGATATTCTAAAACTGTATTTGGCAAATCAGGAAAAAGTGTTTTTCATCTATAATATTTGGTGTCCTTTGTGTCACAAGGACAGACAAACTGGATTTAAACTGGAGTTTTGTTGATTTACATGAGGAAAATTGTAGCCTTGTATCATGACCTCACAGCTCAGTCATGTCACTGCAGACCAAATTCTCTAACTCTCCATATTGCTTTTACAGCTATGTCT
>NW_021884139.1:0-689 GCF_006229205.1 Suricata suricatta
GAAACTCTTGGCCTCCAAAATGCTCTGCAGTCTGATTCCTGTTGCCATCTCTGACCTCGCTCCTTGCCACATTCCCCTTTGCCCACTATGCTCTGTTGCTCCCGTCTCCTTCCCTTCTTTAGTCCTTAGCTGAAAGGGCATCTTCTTGGAGAAGCCTGACCTGATCACTCTATTTCAAGTAGGCGCCCCCTTATTTACTATCTCATTACATCTTATTTATTTTCCTCCATCCATCAATATTTTGTTTCTTTTCAAGGTAATGGGTTTCTTTTCCCCACCCTTGGAAGTCAGTTGGCACCTGTATCCCTAGCATCTCTTCAGTGCCTGTGCATAGTAAATGGTTCAATAAATGGCTAAGGGGAAAAGGAAGGAAAGGTGGATTCTGACCCTAGGTGATAGGGCCCTGCTGCAAGCTGGCATTGCTGGTGTTGAAAGGCCTTCCAGGCTCCTCTGGAAGGAACCCCTATCCCAGTGTCTGTTGGGAGACACTCCAGGCAGCTCACGCCTCCTGAGCCCAGGTCAGCTCTGAATTAGTCCCCATGGCTCGAAGAAATCTGTGGATGTGCATGAATAGATTCCAGTCTGTCTATTTTCAGCCCTTCCCTTGGCCTCAGAGAACTGCTAAGGGAGCTCATATTCTGCAGTCTGTCCTTGGGAGGTGTCCGTGAGCAACCCTGCCCATATCGAGA
>NW_021884140.1:0-689 GCF_006229205.1 Suricata suricatta
ATAAAATAACAATGTATATGTTTGGTAAAACACAGTTTCTCTGGCTCTAAATGTAAATTTCAATTTTGTTTCCAAACTAGAGAATATTATATCACCATGGTTAAATGGGTGAGCAATACGAAGACGGTCGTCAGATGGTTAAACCGGCCTCAGAACATTTCCATCCTCACGGTCTGTGAGACCACCACTGGCGCCTGTAGTCGAGTGAGTATAATGTACTCTTCTTTCATGCTAAAAATGAAGTATTTATGCTACTCTCAAAGGGACATCAGATAATCCATTGTGCAAAGACCAATATTTAACTTCTGAAGGTAGTTCTGAAGGTGGAAGGTAGACTCCTTCTATTAGGAGTCTATATTTTAATCCAAACTTTGACATGAGAAATACATGATAAGCAAAAGAGAACAAATCAAGATTTTTAAAAATGAATTCCTGTGTACTAGTAAAGGGATTCTAAGTCACATTAATTTAATTCTGAAATACATTTTTCTCTCCATAGTTTGATTTTGATTAGCTTGAGAATATAGAATGTTTTCCTGTTTTCTTCAAACACATTCCAAAAATTCAACTTTTGTGGTCATCCAGATTAGTCTTATAAAATAATGGGGAGTGTCTCTGTTTTTAAATTAAGTAAAAAGAGTAAAAATAAAATGGTCCTTAAACCACTGCATTTCTGTTTCTACAATCAG
>NW_021884141.1:0-689 GCF_006229205.1 Suricata suricatta
GGGGACACGGAGCAGGTGCAGAGGCACGGAATTCGGGTCTGGACAGCCCTCCCCCACCTCTCTCCACTTCCACCGGGGGCTGCCCACCCCCCACCCCTGCACCTCGCCTGAACTCCTGTCCACAGAACATACCCACGAGCACACAGCCCCCCTCTTTCAAGGGACACCTATTAACACTTTACTACGGGGAACCCTCTCGCACTGCTGGTGGCTCTGGAGAGCCGTAGGGAGGTTCCTCAAAAAGTTAGACAGAACTACCCTACGACCCAGCAATTGCACTACTAGGAATTTATCCAAATGATACAAAAATGCTGATTCATAGGAGCACATGCACCCCAATGTTTATAGCTGTGCCATCAACAATAGTCAAAGTATGGAAAGAGCCCAAATGTCCAACGGCTCATGAATGGATAAAGACATGGTTCATACATACAATGGAACACTACTTGGCAATCAAAAGAATGAAACCTTGCCATTGGCAACAACATGGATGGACCTGGAGGGGATTATGCTGAGTGAAATAAGTCAGAGAAAGACAAATATACCATTTTCCCTCATATATAGAATTTGAAAAACACAATAGATGAATATTCGGTAAGGGAAAGAAAAATAGATAAAAATAGAGAGGGAGGCAAATCCTAAGAGGCTCTTAAATACAGAGAACAAACTGAGGGTTGATGGGGGGGTGT
>NW_021884142.1:0-689 GCF_006229205.1 Suricata suricatta
TTTTTTATAGCTTATTGTCAAGCTGGTTTCCATATAACACCCAGTGCTCTTCCCCACAAGTGCCCTTCTCCATGACCATCACCCCACTTCCCTTTTCCCCCTCCCCTTCAGCCCTCAGTTTGTTTTCAGTATTCAAGAGTTTCTCACGATTTGCCTCCCTCCCACTCCCTTACTCTTTTTCACCCCTTCCTTTCCCCATGGTCCTCTTATAAGTTTCTCCTGTTAGATTAGATATGACATATCACTCTTTAAATCTGTACTGGAAAACGTTATTGTTCCCATTCTACAGATATAATGTTAATGTCATTTGCCCAGGTATCTATGGATTGAAATCAAAGGAGTCAGGCTCTAGAGTCTAGGCTTACAAATGCAACACTGACCACTATTTTTAAACCATTTTACATCATTTATTAATGTTAAAAATAATTTGAACATTTTATTTCCCGAAAAATGTTGACCAAATTGGACTAGATATTTGTAAATAAAGGGGAAAAAACCTCTAAAATTAATGTAAATACTTTGAAGAAATCCAAACTTGAAAAATTAGGTTTGCCTTTTTTAATTCCATGGAAAGGTGCTAATATTGTAGAGTAAATGAGTTATTTTATGAATGTCAACAGAACAAAATATGTGATATGTACATAAATATTTTGATCATTGTCTCTACTTGTGAAAATTGAAAGCATGAT
>NW_021884143.1:0-689 GCF_006229205.1 Suricata suricatta
CCTATGGAGAACTCTCCTGAGAACAAACCGGGAAAATGGAGTTCTCTGGTGGAGTCTATCCCTAGAGAGTCCTGTTGGGAACACCAGGACCAGTGTTCCCAGTGCCTCAAAGAGGGCTTGTCATAGTGGGTGTTTAACAGACATTTGATGTGGGAGCAGGTTGTGAGGCATCAACAGGCCCAAGGATGGCAGCCTCCGGTCAAGCCACAACCAAGCCCTGGCGTTCTACCTGGGACTGAGGCTGCTCTCAAATGTCAAGCAGGTTTGCTCTGTTAAGTTTTCAGGAGTCGACAGTCACTTTAGAGCAGATGTGTAACAACTACTTCTTGGCCCATGAACCCAAACAGAAACAAAGCAGAGGGAAGCTCTAACTGAAGCCCCTGACGCTCCCCAGGCTTCTATTATTCCCGTATGTGGAGGGAGTACAGAAGAGTGGCTGAGAGGTAGGAGCTCTGGACGTGCAGGAAATGTCACTCATGGCTGTCCATTGCTGATGACCCAGCCCGAGGAAAATCAACCCAGTCCATGCTGCATTCCCATCACTGTCTGCTCTCCAACTTTGTGACACTAACCAGGGGTGGGTCCTCTGTGCTGCTAGGACCCTACCTCACTTCCCGGTCCCATCAGCCCCTCCTCTTCCTGGGTGCTCATGCCACACTTTCCTCTCTCCCTTTAATTATTCATCCTCC
>NW_021884144.1:0-689 GCF_006229205.1 Suricata suricatta
ATTTCAATAATAGTTTCTGTTCATTAAAACTAGAATTCTTCTTTCTTTTTGCTTTTTAAAAACTTCATTATGGAGGACTTTGTCCCGCCAGATGGTGTATTGTGTAAGGAGCCTCCATGTATCCATCACTCAGTCCTAATGACCATTAACTCTTGTTAAATTCTACTCCTTCCACCTCCTAATCTCATTTGTTCTGAAGCAAATCCCAGAAATCGTATTATTTCACTTGTAAATGCTTCAGTAGTCTAAAATATAGGGAACTCAAAAATCATGCCTTACAAAAAAGCAATTTCTTAATACCAAGTGTCCTGTCAGTGTTCAAATTTCCACTTGTCTCAAATGTTCTCAGTGGTTTCTTTTTTTCATTAAAGAAATCAGAATCCAAATAAATCTCTCACATTGCAATTGGCTAATGTATTTTAAGTCTCTCCATTTAACCTCTCCCCAGCCCCCCCGCCCTTGCAATGTACTTGTTGAAGAAAACAGGGTGTGGTTTTTCCCTCTCTGGACTTTGCTAATTGTAGTCCATTGACAGTATGAAAAGCATACTGTAGGATTCAAAGGCTCTGTTGACCAAGAACTCTGATTATACATTTGTTCATTTTGCACTTATGGGAAGCAGCTACGAATAGTAAAATTCTTAGGGCTTTGCCTTCTCGTGGTGATGTCAGTATGCTTCTAAGGACAGG
>NW_021884145.1:0-689 GCF_006229205.1 Suricata suricatta
GTGGACAGCTGGGGTCAGCTTTCTTACAAGGGAAATTCCATATCCCACTACACCAAATTCCATGGCCTTATCTGGCACCATTCTGTCTGGCCTTCGATCGGCCTCCTGGTGTGGGAGGAAGGACCTCCTTACCCTCAACATACTGACTGAGGAGCACCCACACTTCCCCACCACCCAAGCTCCCTGGGTGTGTCACGGGTTTTGACCATGGCTGGAACACACAGGTGGCTTATATGGAGAGTGGCAAACAGGACCTGGGGGGAGGAGTGGACAGCAGGCTTGGCAGCAGCAAGCAGGCTCCATCCATAGTGGAGTCATTGTGTCATTGTCTCCTATCCCCCTTTCAGAGCGGAGATGCCACACCAGAGCACATTATCGCCTCTTGCTAAGCCTCAGTTTCCCTATTCATCAACCGACGGGTTTGAACTGGTGAACTCTGAGGCCTTTAAAGCTTTCAGCTGCACATTTCCTAAAATCCCCCCTTCGTCCATCAGCCAGTAAAATTTTCTGAGGTCCCAGGAGGGCAATTGCGACACTGACTGGCTTGTTCCCAGCACATCCTGTCTAGCCAGGACCCTGTAAACAGAGGGGCTGATGAGAGATTTGGCCCTGCGGCTGCAGGGGTGCACAGCCCCCATGTCCATACGCATGCCCCCACACAGAGTGCCATCCTCAACCCACTGCACGCG
>NW_021884146.1:0-689 GCF_006229205.1 Suricata suricatta
TTCCATGCTGCAGGGACGTTCCTGTCGGCTCAGAAGGAGAATGGAGACTCCGAAGCAGGCAGAGAAGAGAGAGCTGTAATAAACTGCTAGGTTAGTGGTGAGATTCGTGGACAATTTTGTCATTAGCTATTCAGAGACCAGTGACACGCACGTGCAGGGGCGATGTTCGAACTACACGGGGCAGCTAATATGGCAGGGGTACTGCCCAGCGAGCTTAGATGGCGGCCAGGAGGGCATGCGTGTGAGCACGGGCTGGAAGTTCAGCTCTATTCACAGGTTCTGATCCGAACAGTTAAGCAGCGGGCCGAGAAGCCTGAGCAGTGCCTGGGCGCATCCTGTCCGCTCCAGGGCTAGGAGGCAGCACGTCGGGTCGCCGCCCATTAGGGCTAGTTAACTGGTTTGGGCAAACACCGGATTCACGGAGAGTATTACAGCATTAAAATACTAAGGTGGGCGGGGCGGTGGTGGAGCTCGTTTGCAGTAAATGGAGACTGGAGTCTGGGATAAACCAGAACTGGGAGAGGCGGCTGTAAAGACGGCGGCCTGTAAGGACGCGGGGCAGGTCTTGAGTCCAGCGGTGGCGCATAGCGCGGGGACTCGGGGCGACGGCAGACCGGCGAGTTTACAGCAGCGCGGCACCGTCAGGACCGCGGCGTCCAGGCCCGGCCGGCCAGGCGGCCGCCACGTGA
>NW_021884147.1:0-1475 GCF_006229205.1 Suricata suricatta
CTGTTGTGTTAGCTATAAATCCTATTTGTAAAGAGAAAGTTCCTAGGAGTTTGCACAGCATTTGCATTCACCTTTCAATGAATTTCAACATTTAGTTTTACTTTTTAAAATGTTTAATTTCAGTGTAGTTAATATACAGTGTTACAGGGGTTTGAGGTCTACAATATAGTGACTCAACATTGCCATAGAGTACTCAGTGCTCATCAAGATAAATGTACTCTTAATGCCCCTCACCTGTTTCACCCATTCCCCTACCCACCTCCCTCTGGTAACCATCAGTCCTCTCTAGTTAAGAGTCTGTTTCTTGGTTTGTCTTTTTTTCCCTCTGCTCCTTTGCTTTATTAAATTCCATGTGAGTGAAATGATGTGCTATTTGTCTTTCTCTGACTTATTTTACATAGCCTAATACTTTCCAGCTCCATCCAGTTGTTGTAAATGCCAAGATTTCATTCTTTTTATGGCTGAATAATATTCATTCCCTCCCTCCCTCCCTCTCTCCCTCTCCCTCCTTCCCTCCCTCTCTCTCTCTCTCTCTCTCTCTCTCTCTCTCTCTCTCACACACACACACACACACACACACACACACACATCACATCTTCTTTATCTGTTTATCAATAGGCACATGGGCTGCTTCCATTGTTTGGCTATTGTAAGTAATGCTACAGAAAACAGATGAAGGTGCATATATCCCTTCAATTTAGTGTTTTT
Source organism: Suricata suricatta (assembly GCF_006229205.1). Lineage (NCBI taxonomy): Eukaryota > Metazoa > Chordata > Mammalia > Carnivora > Herpestidae > Suricata > Suricata suricatta. The sequence continues at coordinate 709 of NW_021884147.1, forward strand.
GTCTTCTTTGGATAGATACCCAATGGTGCAATTGGGTAATTCTGTTTTTAACTCTTTGAGGAACTTCCATATGGTTTTCTAAGGTGGCTGCTCTAGTTTTCATTATCGCCAATAGTGCAAGAGGTTTCCTTTTTCTCCACATCCTCACAAATGCTTACTGTTTCCTGTGTTTCTGATTTTAGCCATTCTGACAGATGTGATATCTCATTGTGGTTTTGATTTTCATTCCCCTCATTATGAATGATGTTGAGCATCTTCTCATATATCTGTTGACCATCTGTCAATAGAGAAGTGTCCATTCATATCTTCTGCCCACTTTTAATGGGATTATTTGGGGTTTGCAGTATTGTGCACCCTTATAGGATTTATGTGGTATCAGTTCTCATACTTAGGTTCTTAATCCATTTTGAGTTTGTGTATGGTGTAAGAAAGTGGTCTGATTATATTCTTTTAGTTGACCAGTTTCCCCAACATAATTTGTTGAAAAAGGTATCTTTTTCCCATTGGATATTTTCTATTACATTGTGGAAGATTAATTGGCCACGTAATTGTGAGTTCATTCCTGGGTTTTTTTATTCTATTCTGTTGATGTGTGCATTTATTCATGTACCAGTACCATATTGTTTTGATTACTATAGTTTTTTAATGTAACTTTAAGTCTGGGAATGTGATACTTCCAGTTTTGCTTTTCTTTTCTCAAAATTACTTTGGCTATCCAGGGTCTTTTTTGGTTTTATACAAATTTTAGGATTGTTCTAGCTCTGTGA
>NW_021884148.1:0-689 GCF_006229205.1 Suricata suricatta
TTCCGTTTCTAGTGGGTATATCCAAATCTTGATGCAAGTTGGCAGGTCCCCACCCCTCACCCCCACCCCTGAGGCCTGGACAGAATGGGCTGGATGAGCTGCTTCCCCCGGGAGCAGTTGAGCTGCCTAGTACAGCAGAGATGGCACAAACATATCTCCTGGAATTTGAGGTCCATCTTCTCTGCAGACTGAGCTGGTGGTTCCTAGAACCATCCAGAAAGAGTTATAAATGGGCTTGTTATCTCCATGAACCTTGAGCAGATGCTGTGAATTATCTGTAGGCATCTGGGTGAGGTCTTCCCAGAACATCCACAAGATAAGAGTTGAGAATAAATTCTTTATCTCTTACCGAAATCAGTAATTCAAGAGAAATTAACTTGTGTCCTGTGACAGCAAGATGTGGTCAAGCACCCTACTTATGGTGTGTTTTCCCTGTTGGAATATTTTCTCTTCTGCTCTCGATTCTGGGGAGAAAACATCTCTCTTCCCAAGACCTTCTACGTGGTTCCCAGCAGAGGCTGCTCTGGACCTGCATGGGCATCTAACGAGGTCTGAGTGGTGGTTGTGAGAACACAAGTGCTGGTCATCCAGTCCCTTCTCTGTTCTCAGCAGCCCCTCTGGGCTTAGGACACATCAATCTGGTGGGGACTCCAGAGTTTCCCAATTTCTGGTTTACCATTTCCAGAAGC
>NW_021884149.1:0-689 GCF_006229205.1 Suricata suricatta
GGCTGGTTTTGAATAAAACGAGACCTGGCGTTTCATTTCAGGCTTCCAAGTCAAAGCCTTGTTCTAGTTGTTTTTATATTCCTTCTTACCTTTATTTATCCGCACCCTTATCTTACCTGGGTCTTGCTACTTCTAGAGTGTTTTTGATTACAGGAGTTACAGAAAAAAAAAAAAACCCCACCTTTCCATAGAAAATATTTTCCCCCTAACCTGTTCAATTCAGCACAGCTAAACAGAGTGTCTTGTCCATCCTCCGGGAAACAGTGGTCCAGAGTGGACCAGGCACAGGGGAGTTGCAACTCTTCTCAACATCACTTAAAGGTAGTGATCAAGATTCCCCTAGCCCCAGCTAAGTCATTTGTTTAAGAAGGGAGCTCCATTATGTATTAAGACAAAGACTTCGACAATTTAATTGAACCCAAGCTTGGGACCTCTGAGGATTAACCTTCAGTCACTACACTTGAGATTGGGGGTATGCGTGTTGGGGAACGGGGGTACCAAAGAAGGCAGATAGCCACAGACCTGCAACGGGAGGTAGAAAGAGGAGTCGGCAAGAAGATGCAGACTCCGGAACGAGACAAACGTGACTTAACCTACCCCTGCGATGGGAGCCTGGGAGTCGGAAGGTAGAAGCAGCACCTGGCCACACCAGCTGCTGGCCCCGCCCACGGGCTGACCCAGGTTCCCAA
>NW_021884150.1:0-689 GCF_006229205.1 Suricata suricatta
ATACTTTATACGATCACCAGCCTTTTAAATGAATTGAGACTCGTTTTAAGGGCTAAGATAAGACCTGCCCTGGAGAATGTTCCGAGTACACTTGAGAGAAGGAGGCACCTGCTGTTGGGAGGCATTTTTTGTCTGCTAGGTCTTATTGTGTTGGAGTCCACTGTTCCCTTGTTGACCTTCTGTTGGTTGTTCTAGGCATTATTGCGAGTGGGGCATTGGTGTCTCCAACTGTTCATGTGGGACTATTTCTCCCTTTATTTCTGTCAGTCTTTGTTTTATATGCTTTGGGGCTGTGTTGCTTGGTGCATGTGTGTTTCTAAGGATTGTATCTTCCTGATGGATTGATCCTTTGGTCCTTATAAAGTGTCCTTCTTTGTCTGTAGTAACAGATTTTGTCTTAACGTCTGTGTCGTACATCTGTGTAGCCATTCCTGCTCTCTTTCGCTTCCTATTTGTATGATATCCATTTTTCCATCTTTTAAAAAATATTTATTAATTTATTTTTTGAGAGAGGGAAAGAGAACAAGTCAGGGAGGGACAGAGATACAGGGAGAGAGAAATCCCAAGCAGGCTCTGTAATGTCTGTGAAGAGAGCCCGATGCTGGGCTCGAACCCATGATTTGCAAGATCATGACATGAGCCAAACCAAGAGTCAGCAGTTTCTCCTACTGAGCCACCCGCCCCCCCTT
>NW_021884151.1:0-689 GCF_006229205.1 Suricata suricatta
GTGTTGTATGGAAAACAATTTGACAATAAAATATTATGGAAAAAAAAAGAAAGAAAATTGGTGCAATTGATTTGACTCTGCTAAAATCCTGCATTGCCAGATTGATGTATTCTTCATTATGAATGCATATCAATATTTGGGGGAAATTATTGAATAGTGGTTTTAAACTTAAAATTAGCATACAGAGCTACTATCAAGTGGCATGAAATTGGTGGTGTGATTCACCCATTTCTATTAGATTTCATGGGAAAGTAGTGACTAATAAAATCTAAGTACTTATTGAGGAAATTTTACCAGGAACAGTGTAATTTCTTTATTTGCATCATTATATTTAATTTTTAAAGCATCAAAACTGAACTGTATTTTATCCCCTATTTATGAATGAGTAAATTTAATTCAAACAGATCAAAATACAAATAAACTCCCAAACATATTAAGAGTAAAATAGCTACCATTTGGATTTAAGTATATATTTTTTTAATTTTTTAAATTTGTCTATTTTTTAGAGAGAGGGAGCATGAGCAAAAGAGGGGCAGAGAGAGAGAGGGAGACACAGAACTCAAAGCAGGCTCCAGGCTCCACACTGTTGGTACAAAGCCCAACATGAGGCTCAAACTCACAGACAGTGAGATCATGACCTGAGCTGAAGTAGGAGGCTTAGCCAACTGAACCACCCAGGTGCCCAAGGG
>NW_021884152.1:0-689 GCF_006229205.1 Suricata suricatta
TTTTTTTTTGCAGCCAGGGGTCTCAACTTTATTTTTTTTTCTTTTATAGTTTATTGTCAAGTTGGTTTCCATATAACACCCAGCGCTCATCCCAACAAGTGCCCTTCTCCATGCCCATCACACCCATTCCCCTCTTCCCAACTCCTGTCAGCCCTAAATTTGATTCAGACAAAAGACACTTTAAAACAAAGACTACTGGGGTGCCTGGGTGGATCAGCCAGTTAAGCATCCCACTTTGGCTCAGGTCATGATCTCATAGTCTGTGAGTTAGAGCCCCACATCAGGCTCTGTGATTCTGCTTCAGAATCCTTGTCTTCCTCTCTCTCTGACACCCCTCAACTCTCTCTCTATCTCTCAAAGATAAATAAACATTAAAAAAATTAAAACAAAGACTGTACCAAGAGAAAAAGAATGTTACTACATAATCATAAAAGGGGACAGTCCAATAAAAAGATATAACAATTATAAATATTTATGCACTCAACATGGAGGACCCAATTACAGAAAACAGTTAGTAACAAACATAAAAAAACTAATCAATAGTAATACAGTAATAGCAAGGACTTTAACACCTACTTACATCAATGGACAGATCATCCAAACAGAAAATCAACAAGGAAACAGTGGCTTTGAATGACACATTGGACCAGATAGATCTAACAAATACATTCTGGTAGATCAAAAATAAA
>NW_021884153.1:0-689 GCF_006229205.1 Suricata suricatta
GAGTGGAAAAGATAAATAAAACTCCCACAAGAAACTTATCAAGTGCCTAGGTAAACTTTGCACAAGAAGCCACTTGCAAATGTACAAGGGATCATTATTGATCTGTGCTGGACAAAGACCAGGTGCATGCATCAGCAGGTGTGAGCATGTATTTTCCTTCTGTGCAAAGTCAAGGACTTGTGTATGTTAGCTGGTAGCATTCACACTGCTTTTCTCCTCCAGGAAGAAGGGCTGTGTGGTCCCAGGAGAACAAGAACGGTGCTTCAGATCTCATACGTACATAGAGAAGGAAAGGAAAATGCCCGGCCCTTTTAAAAATTAATTTATTTTTAAGAGACAGAGAGAGAGAGGGGCAGAGTTAGAGAGAGGGGGACAGAGGATGGGAAACAGGCCTGCACTGACAGCATAGAGCCCGATGTGGGACTCAAATTCATGAACGTGAGATCATGACCTTATTTGAAGGCAGATGCTCAATCAACTGAGCCACCCAGGCACCCCAAAATGGTCCTTAAACATATGAAAACACTTAAGATCTTACTTTTAATAACAGAGATACACGCAGAGACTTCACAGAGATACAATTTTCTTATCCATCAGACTGGCAAAATCTAAGATTGATAACATATTTTGTTGGTGGGACTGTGGCAAAATAGGCAATCTCATACATTGCTAGGGGGAATGCAAAATGG
>NW_021884154.1:0-689 GCF_006229205.1 Suricata suricatta
TTCTAACGCAGGCAGCAAGCTCTGTGACCTTGATTGAAGCCACTTCCTAATAGACACATCACCAGAGGCCAGGGAAACAAAAGCAAAAATGAACTTCTGAGACTTCATTAAGATAAAAAAGTTCTGCACAGTGAAAGAAACACTCTGTAAAACTAAAAGGCAACCGATGGAATGGGAGAAGACATCTGCAAATGACATGTCTGACAAAGGGTTAGCATCCAAAATCTATAAAGAACTTATGAAACTCAACATCCAAAAAACAAATAATCCAGTGACGAAATGAGAAGACATGAACAGACACTTTTTCAAAAAAGAAACCCAGATAGCTAACAGACACTTAAAAAGATGCTCAACATCACCTATCATCAGGGATACAAATCAAAACCACACTGAGATACCACCTCACCCCTGTCAGAATAGCTAACATGAACAACACAAACACAGCAGGGAAAGGGGAGCCCTCTTACACTGTCAGTGGGAATGCAAACTGATGCAACCACTCTGGACCACCCAACAATCCAGCAACTGCTCTACGAGATATTCACCCAAAGATACAAAAATGCTGATGGGAAGGGGCACATGCACCCCAATGTTTACAGCAGTGTGATCAACAACAGCCAAACTATGGAGAAAATCCCAAACCCAAATGTCCACACTGATGAATGGATAAAGATGTAGTGTGTACATGT
>NW_021884155.1:0-689 GCF_006229205.1 Suricata suricatta
GCTGGGGAGAAGGGTCAAGATAAAATGCCCATTAGATACAAACGGTTCTTCCCAAGAGGTAATGAATTATACGGAATCTTGTGAAGTTTTGTATAGCAATACAGGGCAGATTGTGACTGTTTCAATAAACCTTACATGTAACATGGGTATGAAATAGTTAAATAGAAAGTCCCAGCTAGGTGGCACTGTGTTTTAAGTAAATAATTTCTAACCCAACTACAATAAGCCTGCTGGGAAGTTTGTTACATGGATAATGGCTTCCAAATAGTAAGGGGCAATTATTCAAGCTATAGTGCCTCATAAAAACAAATACTGCTTTATGTGCATAAGGTCGCCAGATTTCGCAAACTAAAATACAGATGTCCATCTGGCTTTGAATGCCAGACAGACAATGTATAAATTTTAGTATAAGTATGCCCTGTGTTATATTTGGGACATATTTACAGAAAAAAATTTGTTTATCTGAAATTCAAAGTTAACTGTGCAACTTGTATTTTATCTGGCAACTCTATAGAGGCATCTCTGGTGTATCTAGCTTAGCGTTAAGCATTACACACACATTTGCCTGTCTCTTATACCCTTATTCAGATCTCCAGCTCTTTACTATGCAATTCCTAAGTTTCTGTGCATTTCATATGTGCTAACGGTTAGTTACTCTACCACACTATATAGAAAACAGTTGTCCTCTC
>NW_021884156.1:0-689 GCF_006229205.1 Suricata suricatta
AGGGATATCCTTGTATCTAGTCTAATTGACAAAGAAAAAGGAATTTATTTACTCTTTTTAAAATGTTTATTTATTTTGAGAGAGATAGAGACAGAGACTGAGTGGTGGAGGGGCAGAGAGAGAGGGAGACAGAGGATCCCAAGCAGGCTCCATGCTGACCGCTTAGAGCCAGATGTGGGGTTTGAGCTCATGAACTATGAGATCATGACTTGAGCTGAAATCAAGAGTCAGACGTTTAACAGCCTGAGCCATCCAGGTGCTTCAGGAATTTGTCTATTCTTAATCTTTGGTACTTTAAATATTATTAGAAATGGATTACATGGGACCATCTCTCAGAACAGGCATGATACATAATTCAGTGTGTATGTAAAAAGTTGAGGCTGCTTTCTCTAAGTATATTCTGGTTAGCATGGCAATGTGTCCATAGTTAACAAAAATCCAATCCTCCAAAGTCTTGAAATTTAATATGTGTCTTCCCTAAGTATTTCTTGAGACTATTAATGAAATGATTGCATAGCACACTATTGAGTAAAATTTGCTAAAACATTTCCTTTGAACATCTCCTTTTCCCTCAAATACCATAAACAGCTTAATCTCCAGCACCATAAATAGTTTAATCTGTCCTCTTTTCCTGCAAAGCCTTAGCATATAACAATTTCAATCTTAATCCTTACTTCTGTATTCAAGCG
>NW_021884157.1:0-689 GCF_006229205.1 Suricata suricatta
GCCTCATGGTTCAAATTACGCCACACAAATAGTTTTCGGGATTGAGATCTTGATCATCAACAGGATGTGCAAGTTGCAGTGTTAGGTGCATGGGGGTACACGCAAGATGGCCAATATCCATAACAGACTTCCGAAAAGGCAGAGGGACCTGGCATATTAGAGAGCAGTGTAAGCAGCCTGTTGAAGCACACAAGTCGGCCCAGAATAAGGAATCTTTACTCCCCGACGGACATGCCAGGGTCGGTCCCCGGGGTGGATCCCTACACAGGACCCCACATATGGCCGTTGTGCGTATTTGTGCATCCACATGTGTGCACACATGTGTTAAGTATGATGTGCATTTGAGTGTGTGGTATAGGTGTGCATGCATGCTTTGTGTACATGTTCACGTGTGACTGGAGTGTGTGAGATACAGGTGTGCGTGCACGTTTGTGTGTAAATGTTCATGTATGTGTGCAGTCCGTGGTGTGTATGTCTGTGAGGTATATGTGTGCATGTACACCTAGGGTGTGTATGTGCATGTGTGGTGTGCGTGCATTGTATGTGGAGCGTGTGTTCATGTGTGTGACGTGTGTGCATGTACACATGATATGCATGTGCATGTGTGTATGTGTGCATGTGGTATCTGTGCATGTACACGTGCAGTGTGTACTGTGTTTGTGTGGTATACAGGTACGTGTGTAGTATGT
>NW_021884158.1:0-1475 GCF_006229205.1 Suricata suricatta
GCTACATCACTCTGTCTCTCCAAAATAAATAACATTAAAAAATATTTTTTAAAAAGTGATACTTTATTCTTCACATTTTTGTCTACCATGAGCTTATTTTTACCTTCAAAATAGGCATTTATCATTAGTATAAAGATTCTAACATTATAATTTTTAAGTGTCACTCATAATCCAATATGAAGAATGTTTTTCTCTAATAGAAGATTGGATGTCTTTATTCAAAGCCCATAATCAGTAAGGTCAAGCAAAAGTAGCAATTGCATTTGTATTTACAAGATGTTAAACAATTACTCACAAATGAGCTAATTTTAGCATCTTGGTACTATGTTGACACTCATCCCTTCCTTAAATGTGTCATGTAGATTGTTGTTTGTCAGTTGATTATGGAATTGATCACTTGAATCCCTTCTTCTTCTTTATTGAAGGAAGACATGGAAATGAGCTTTTAAGAAATCTAAATTGAAAAACACTAAGTTTTATCTATACCATTAGAATTCATTTTTATTAAATCATCAGACTCCTCTGCACCAAAAACAAAAAGTTTAGGTTTATGGGTTGAATAAAACCAAATTAAAACTAATTTATTGTCTTCAAAGTTGCTAAGAAACTAGATCTTAATTGTTCTTACCACAAAAAAAAAAGACATGATAATTACATGATGTGATAGAGGTTTTAGCCAATCATGCTATGCTGTTAATCACATAGCAATATATACATGTATTAAATCAAAAAGTTGTACGCCTTAAATTTATACAGTGCTAGAAGTCATTATATTTCAGTTAGCAAAACAAATGCACACACAAACATGTAATTCATCCACAATGCTGTGCACCTACAGCCTCTAAATAGTTTCAAAACATTACCATCATGACAAAATAAAGCCTCATACCCATTAAATAATTACTCCTTATTTATACCTCTCCCTATTTTCTGATTCACTTTCAGTCTATATGTATTTATATATTCTGGATGTTTCACATGAATGGAATCATACAATACGTAACTTTTTGGTTCTTGCCTCTTACGTAGCAGAATGTTTTCTGGTTCATTCATGTTTTCGCATGAAATGGTGCTTAATTTCTTTTATAACTGAACAATATTCCATTCTCCATCCATCCATTCATTGACATGTGGATTGTTTCCACATTGACATTTTGGATTGTGAATAGTGGTGCTGTGAACATCAAGGAAAAAGCATTTCTTTGAGCTGTTGTTTTCAATGCCTTGGGCTGTATTGCTAGAAATAGATTTGCTGGAATCATATGGTAATTCTACATTTAACTTTTTTGAGGAATCACCAAACTATTTTTGATAGCAGCAGAACCACTTTACATTCCCACTAGCAGTACACAGGGGTTCCTATTTCCTGCATACTTGCCGACACCTGTTATTTTCCATTCTTTTGATCATAGCTATCTTAGTGAGTGTTTCACCTGAAAGTTTTACTTTACCATCTTTTATCTCTTATTTTATAA
>NW_021884159.1:0-689 GCF_006229205.1 Suricata suricatta
ATAAAGACTCATGATCAGAATTAGGGTCACCCACATATTCTTTGTCTATTCATCAATGGGCATTTGGGGTCTTTCCATAATTGGCTATTGTTGGTATAACTGCTAAAAACATTGAGGTGCATGTGGACTGAAGGGAGAGAGGGAGGGAGGAAAGGGGGTGATGGTCATGGTGGAGGCCACTTGTGGGGAGAAGCACTGGGTGTTATATGGAAACCAAATTGACAATAAACTATTATTAAAAGGGGATAAAGAAGATGTGGAATAGATCTACAATGGAATATACTCAGCAATCAAAAAGAATGGAATTTTGCGTGTTGCAACAACGTGGTAGGAGCTGGAGAGTATTATTGTAAGCAAATAAGTTAGAGAAAAACAAATATGGTTTGATTTCACTCATATGTGGAATTTAAGAAACACAACTGATGAACATAAAGGAAGGGGAGGAAAAATAAGATAAAAACAGAGAGTTAGGCAAACAATAAAAGACCCTTTAATAACACGAACAAACTGAGTTAATGGAGGGAAGGTGGGTGTGCAGGTCGACTAGATGGGTGACAGGCATCAAGGAGGGCCATTACTGGGATGAGCATTGAGTGTCATATGTTAGTGCTGAATCACTGGCTTGTACTCCTGAACCAATACTAAACGTGTTCCTCTCCATGTTTCTCTCAAGTCTCCTTTCAATATAA
>NW_021884160.1:0-689 GCF_006229205.1 Suricata suricatta
GACACCCATGCCCCACAGCCCTGCTCCGCTCTCACGGTGCGGCTCTGTGTATAGGGGCTTCTTCAGCTGCAGGCAGTGAGGGACGAGGCCCCGGGAAGGGGGTAGATTGGCCCCGCGGACCCACCTCGGGTCCCCAGGACTCTACTAGTGATCTGCCGGGCCCCTCAGCCTACCCGGGTCCCAGGAAGTCAGCTGCAGAATCAGAACTAGCCAGGTCCTGACCCCTGGACAGTGCTCCTTGCAGTGTGTGTGTGTGTGTGTGTGTGTGTGCGTGCACGTGGGTGTTTGGGGAAGGACCAGTGATGTGCTTTGTGCCTGAATCTCTACCGATGGGGACTTGGCAAGGTCCAGTTTGGAGCGTGTGTTTGTCCTACATGGAGGTGTCGTGGACACACACGCAGGCACGTCCCATGCTTGGATGTGGCATCCAGGGTCCAATCCCTCTGGCCTGTGCCTGTGTTAGCAAGTGGGGACCTGGCTGAAGGCATGGGGGAGGCGTGTGGAGCAGCAGCCTCAGCAGATCATTCTAGATGGGGGGAGGGGGAATCCACCTTGCCCTTGGCCCTCAGGCTGGCCGGCTGGGCTGCTGCTTCCACCCCCAGGTTGGGCGACAGGGGCCTTCCTGCCTCCTCCTCCTCCTGGAATTTCACGCTCACCCATGCACCAGGCTTTTCTGAGACTCCAAGCAA
>NW_021884161.1:0-689 GCF_006229205.1 Suricata suricatta
AGAGAGAATCCCAAACAGAATTCATGCTGTCAGCACAGAGCCTGATGTAGGGCTCAAACCCACAAACAGTGAGATCACGACCTGAGTTGAAATTAAGAGTCAAACGTTTAACCTTCAAAGTCAACCTAGGTTCTCCGATGATAAATGTATTTAAAATGGCCTCTCCAGCCTTTCATTCTTATTCAGTATTTTTTTTAATTTTAGTTTTTTAGCACATATCACTCTTTGAAATTACACTCTCTGCATTATTTGTCACTTGTTTATTATGTCTCTCAATAAAAATATAAATTCCTCATAGAGTGATCTTCTGTTTTCATTCACTGCTGTATCCTCAGCATCTAGAATATTTTCTGGCACATCATAAATTCTATGTTTTCCCTGAGTGAACAAGTAAATAATTGCTATGCCCACTAGGACTTGTCCTTTCGATTACACTTATCTTTACCAGCCAGCCCCAGGCTCATTGTGTTTGGGATTTAGTTATTATCTTTATAAGAAACCTGTGTAGACTTCTGAGCTAGAGATGGTTTGTTTTCAAGGTCGCCTTTTTCCTTAGTGCCCTGTGTGTTTTCTGAGCTATCCCTATGGGTTCTTGGCCTCTTGTTTCATTCTGGTCTTTTCTGCCTATTCTATTTCTCCAGGGTTAGGCCCTTTGCTGCTAATTCTGACCTTTCAAGACTGGCTAAGGA
>NW_021884162.1:0-689 GCF_006229205.1 Suricata suricatta
TGTATTTGAGTGTCTCCAAGGAACTGCTGTAGAACAGGAAGCCTCTTCAGCTTGTCATTAAATGTGGGCTGTTTCAAGTGCTCCATGGGTAACACTTCATTAAGCAATGTGTGACCGAAAATAACAAAACTGCGCTTGTTTAAACTCCGTATAATTCATGCTTTTAATTAATTTTGCAATCCTTTCCAATAGTTCTTATCGGTCAGGTTTTACTATGTTATCCAATAACATAGGTTGGGTGAAATAGGAGCTGAGCCCGTTGCATACACATCGTAAGTTTGGTTTGAAAAAAACACAGAGTCCCAGAAACTAACTCTGGAGATTCTGATTCTGTAGGTCTGGGTTGGGGGCCTGGGATTCTGGATTTTTAAGTTTCCCAGTGATTCTAATGCATGGTCTACTGGGGACCACAGGAAATGATTGAGTGCCCAGTTGATGTGGAACCAAAGGGAACCAGGGTCCAGTAATGACTCAGATCAATCCCTTTTCCCCTCCATGAGTCTTCTCTGAACTCTGACGCCACTGAAAGCCTGCCTTGTGTTCATAGTTTATCTTGGATTGTCCTCTGACTCTTCAGTTTGTCTTCTTTTTCAGTAGAGTCTAAAGCTTACTGAGGCCAAAGATCCTATCTCAAACACCCCTAAGTGCTTTGTCCTGTGCTCAGCAAAATGGTAAGGTACCTGAGTTTT
>NW_021884163.1:0-689 GCF_006229205.1 Suricata suricatta
AACACTGGAGAGGTTACATGGGAAGCACACACATATACAACTTTACAAAAGTTGGGAATACTGTTAATCTCAAACAAGCAATGATCAAAGTGGGACTTTCATGCCAGAAGTCCTGTTCGGTCAAAATCACGATTTGTAAGAACAAGTGGTGCCACTAGTGTCCAAACATACAACACAATGCCAATCCAACTAGAAGAGATCTTCACCCAGACTGCTGTCCACTGATTTTTCATCTCACGAGAAGGCTCATACCTGTACCAGTTGGTAGGGGTCATCATGATATAAAGTGAGGCCAAGAAAAGCATGAAGTGAAAGAAGGAATAACTGTAAGTAACGCCATCCCTTTCATTATCTACAGCTCGGTGAACATCATCTCCATCCTCCAGTGATCCATCACTTCTGGCTCCACCATCTTCTATTAATGTTGACTCATCACTAGTTAGAGTCAATTTATTAACCTGACTGTTGTTTGAAGTACGGATGCTTGAATAGAACACACACAATAAAAAGAGGATTAGTCCTATAATTCCTTGAGCATGCCACCACTGGACAGACTGCCCTTCCTTTGGAATCATGCTTGTTGTATTGTACCCAATTATGCTTAGTAGACTTGGGTTACAGTTTGTTTCTGGTTCATTGGTCATAGCAGACCATGTCAAATACATTGTGTAGACTGTAATTACTGAAGA
>NW_021884164.1:0-689 GCF_006229205.1 Suricata suricatta
GTGCCCAACGGGGAAGGCGGGAACAATCACGCGCACTGTGCCCCTCCAGCGCTGCGTGTGGACACAGGGTCATCCGGAACGAGAGTCACCTGAAATCGGGCCAGCTCCCCACACGCTGTGGCCCGGTCCCCACGAGCCTCCAGCTTTGCACCCGGAGCCCGAGCCCTGGCCACAGGGGAGTCCCCGCCCGCATGGCGGCTGGAAGGGGGAGCCACCCTCGGTGTCACCCTGCACAGGACAGCCACCGGGGAAGGCATGCACTGCGGCCCCTACGGGAAGTCCACCCCCACCCTCCGGCAGCTCCGCTGGGGACGCACCTCACCCGCCGCACCCCTGCTTCCCTCCAACAGATGTTCCTTTAGATTGACCTCCCAACCCCCCTCCTTCCCCATAAAATGGCGTCCCCACCGTTGTTGCCCACAGTGACCTACGGTGACCTGCTTGGCCCGAACTGGAATTCTTTGTTATTCTCAAATACCCCATTTTTGCTGTTTTCAGGTCGAGACCACTTGGGACTAGGGGAAGGGGTCACATGGGCTGTACACGGGAAGGGGAGCGAGATGGGCGGGGAGGGCCCGCCGGGGCCCCAGAGGGACTTAGAAGCACCAACTCACTGCCCCACTTCCATCGACTTTTTAATCAGGAAATGAGACCTGCGAGGGAAAACCCAAAGTATTTTTCTCTCCACT
>NW_021884165.1:0-688 GCF_006229205.1 Suricata suricatta
TCCAAGGTAGACACTGAGAAGTCCCGCCCCTTCCTCTGTCCATTCTGATCTCCTTCACCTCCCCGTTATCGCGGATGGTTAACTGCTTTTATTTATTTTGTATCCAGATGCAAGCTAATGTGAATCTGTATTTTCTCATTTCTCCCTTTTACACACATTATTATGTATGTTGTTGTTGTTATTATTATTATTATTATTATTATTATTGTTTTTCTGCCCCTTCCTTTTTTCACCTAATAGTATATCCCCAATATTTGCTTCTGTAGCCATACATAGAGAGCTTCCGTGTTAAATTTTACAGTTACGGTACCTTCCATTGTATGGATAGATCATAATCCAACGAGCGTCTGATGGATAGACTTGAGCTCCAGTCTTGCGATGCTGCAAACAATAATCTTCTACATGTTGGTTTGTACGCATGCTCGTACGTCGTTATGGGACACATTCCTAGAAATGGCATTTAGGTTTCAAAGGATAAACCCATTTGAAAGCTTTTTTAAGCGACACGGCCACATTGCCCTCCGTGGGGATCTTCCCGTCGTGCAGCCCCAGGGACGTGTTTGAGGATGCCCGGTTCCTGTTGCTTTGCCATCAGCATGTGGTGGTAAACTCTGGAACCTGTCCAGCCCGATGAGCTAGATTAGCTCAGTGTGATTTTAATCTCCGTTGCTGCACGGTGAGCGAGGCC
>NW_021884166.1:0-688 GCF_006229205.1 Suricata suricatta
ATATTTAGTGATTCCAATGTGTGTATGTGTGTGTGTTTGTGTGTGCACACATGTATGTTGATGAAATTGCTTCATGTACACTTGCCTCCAAAGGAGTATTAAAGTCATTATAATTAGAGGCACCTGGGTGGCTCTAACATTCAAGTGTCTGACTTCAGCTTAGATCATGAGTTAGTTGCAGTTCGTGAGTTCGAGCCCCATGTCAGACTCTCTGCTGACAGCTCAGAGCCTGGAGCCTGCTTTAGATTCTGTGTCTCCATTTCTCTCTGCCATGCCTCTCTCTCTCTCTCTCAAAAAAAAATAAATAAAAACATTAAAAAATAAATGAAAATAAGATTAAGTTATAGTTATTACAGTCATATCGAAAGGAGATTGCTAGTTCAACATTGTTTATAATAACATAACAATGTAGGGAATGGATTAAAAATTTGGATGAAGAAAGTAACAAGTATAGTGTGATATAATCTTGCCTTTGCCCTTTATTCTCTGCTTGATCATGGACAGGACTCTTAACTTCTCGATATTGTATTGCCTACTGTGTAAAACACATATGAAATAATAGTGGCAATCATCTCAGAGGTTTTTGGTTTTTTAGAGAGAGAAAGACAGAGACAAAGACAGAGAATGAGCCGTACAGGCTCACGTAGAGAGGGAAACTCAAGCAAGGATCCACTCCCAGCACGGAACC